>NC_041226.1:68266050-68285176 GCF_002837175.3 Physeter macrocephalus
GGAGCCCGTGCTCCGCAACGGGAGAGGCCACGACAGTGAGAGCCCCGCTTACCGCAAAAAAAAAAAAAAAAAAAAAAAAAAGCCTGTGACTATAAAATAGCCCTCATGTGTCCAAACTTGTCCCAGTGGGAAGCTGGTAGTGAACACGGTGTGCCCTCAAAGAGGACATATTCCTCAGCACATTTCAGAGGGAGGCTTAGGGCAGTGGTTCTCCCAAGTGCGGTCCCCAAACAAGCAGCCTCACCTTTACCCAGGAACTTGTTAGAAATACGACTTATCCGGAAATTCTAGGGATGGTGCCCACCAATCTGTGTTGTCACAAGCCCTCCAGGGGATCCTGATGCTCGCTAAACCTGGAAACCACTGCCTTAGAGGAGAAGCAAATAGAATCTCCAGGACAGTGGGGAACAGTGGAAAGGAAGTTTCTTCTAAAGAGCAGAATTGAGTTTTCATCAAGAAATGTCCACCACAGTGAAGGCACAGGGCCTTTCCACCGCGTCCATGGCAGAATTTCCGAATTCTTATGACTCTTGTCTCTACCCGTCCCTTTTTCTGAAGGAGCTTTTCTATTGAAGTTATCTTTAATTTGCTCCGTCTTTATGTATTAAGCTTGGGACAGTTGCCAGATAACTAGCCTTTTAATTCCTAAAGAGTCAGATGATGAGGATCTACAACCAGACCATTTGGAAAGAGCTGTGATCAGTTACTGCCAATGGAACGTGAGAAAGGTGGTTAGAAAAGGGGGGTTAAGAAGAAGACCCCAAAGCCCTAGGCAGTGGAGAAGTAATGAGTTGAAAGGCATCTGGGTCCCTGAATCACTGTGTGGGCATTAGCTACTTTCTGACCAGGAGCGCCTACAATGATTTTTTACATGAGTAATGAACTTCTATTGTATTGGGACAATTTCTACTGCTTTCATTGTTGCAAGTATGTTTCATTTTTTTATTCCTTTGTAAGTTAGTAAGGTGTTTTATATTGTAGCTGTGTCTCTTTAAAAGAGCAGAGCGGGACGTCCCTGGCGGTCCAGTGGTTAAGACTCTGTGCTTCCTATGCAGGGGGCACGGGTTTGATCCTTGGTCAGGGAGCTAAGATCCCACATGCTGCACGGCATGGCCAAATAAATGAACTTATTCATTAAAATAAAATAAATAAATAAAAGAGAATAGATTATACTAAAGCGTGGTCTGAAAATCTACACATTAGATTGGAATATGTAGTTTTTTCACATTTATTGTGATTATTGACATATTTGTATTTGTTTTTCCATTTTATTTTATGGCCTTATTTGTCCCACTTTTCTGTTTCTTTTTCCTTCCTCTTTCTTGATTTCATTTGGATTAATTGATATCTATCTATCATCTTTTATAACTCCCAGGTGAACAGAATTGAATTAATCATATCCTTGGTTTAGAACAGATCGTCATCACTGTTCTATACAGAGCCTTCCTTTTTATAATCTGTTTGCTTGTCAATTAATACAATAAATATGTGACCTCATTACCCAACCGTTCTTGTTATTTTCCCCAGCCTCTTTTTTATCACCTTCTGAAAATCTGCTCAGATACGTATTGGGCCTTCTCACCTTCTCCTCAAGGCCAAACTCTTTCAAATTTTTCATTTCCTTGCTGCTTTGGGTTGCATTCCAGATAGTTTTTTTCTTATTTCATGTCCAACTTATTAATTTTCTTTTTCTGTGTCAGGTCTCCTGTTTTACCTATCCATCAAAATTTTTATTTTAATTGATTATGTTTGTTAGTTCTAGAAGTCTGGGGTGGTTTTGCTTAATAATATTATAGTCTCACTTCCATCACTCTTCTTCTCAAGACTCAATTTTTTACAGAAAATAAACATTCCATCTTGCAATTAGTGTCTGATATTTCTCACATGTGAAATCTCTGACAGTCTGCTTCTTCTGTCCTCTAATTCTGATGTATTTCGCCCACTGTGACTTTTTGTTGACACTTCCTGTGATTTATTTTTACATGTGCTTCTCATTTTCCTTGGAAATTTTACCCATAGGAATTCTTGGAGACCTAGGTGAAAGTCGTGTCCCTCAGAGAGTTTTTGCATATGCTTCTGCCAGTTGCCTGGTAGTCCTACCTATCTGGAAATTACTTTAAATTCAATTCTCCACTTGAACTTCAGTTTTAACATGCAGGTAACAACAAATTTACATGAGCGCTTGATGCAGACGATGATTTCTCAGGGGCAAATTGCTTTTCCTTCCATCCAGTGTCAAAGTAAATGCAGACTATTTTACATGCCGTTCCTTTCTGCTTTGTAGTCTTATTTAATATTCCCCCTAACACTGATGTGCAGAATTTTGCAAAGATCTCCTATTAGAACCCCTATCTTTTTGAGTTCCATACATTATGTCCTGTCTTTTATACTTAGGATGAGCATGTATCATTCCATACACTTTTAAGAATAAAAGTGGGTTCAATGAATGATTACACCTGAGCAGCAGACGTTAACTAGTACTGTCCTGGGTAAATCAGGAGGTCTGATCACCCTACTCTTCCCGACACAGATTTCTTAGGCTCAAAAACTTAGCCTCAAAAGCAGATACTATTTTGCAGATACTATTTGGAAAATTGCTGCTTTTGCTGCCTGCCAACTTCTAGTTTTCCATTTTTATATTTAATTTTTCCCTTTGTGGATTCTTTAGTTTCTTACCAGCTCAGTGATCATTTTATAGGTGTTTATGAACATATTTTATTTAGCCATTTTCACCAGTTCCGATTGGAAGGCTGTGCAGTAGATTTAATCTACTATGTTACCAGAAACAGAAGTCTTTTCCCTTGCCTTCAAAGGCAATCCAAAGGCTCAATTTAAGCATGAATTTCCTATATCCAGAAATTGGTTGAGTAAGAATAGGGATTAAAAAGCAGATATTTCGCATTCTAAAAGAGGTTTGTGCTTGTCGTTTTTCTATATTCATGCCTTCTAGCATATTGCTAAGAGCTGGAAACACGATGTGACCTTGCGCTGGAGGAGTTAATAATCTCACTGGGGAGAAAAAGAACACATGGATACGGAAGAGTGATAATCCAAGTCCTATAAGACAAAGTGCCCAAAGGGCTTCATGAATAAGAAAAAGAATTTGTAGGACTGACTATCTTAGACTGAGTGGTTAGAGAAAAATTCACAAAAGCTGAACTTCAGCAGTCCTTTCATGAATGGTTAAAAGAAATTTTTTTTTATTGGAGTATAGTTGCTTTACAATGCTGTGTCAGTTTCTGCTATACAACGAAGCAAATCAACTATATGTATACAGATATCCCCTTCCTCTTGGACCTCCCTCCCAGCCCCCCATCCGACCCATCTAGGTCATCACAGAGCACCGAGCTGAGCTCGCTGTGCTACACAGCACGGTCCCACTAGCTCTCTGTTTTACACCTGGTAGTGTATATATGTCAAACCTAATCTCCCAATTCGTCCCATCCCCCCTCCCCCCCACCCCGTGTCCACACATCCATTTTCTGTGTCTGCATCTCTATTCCTTCCCTGCAGATTGGTTCATCTGTACCATTTTTCTATATTCCACAAATATTTAATATACAATATTTGTTTTTCTCTTTCTGACTTACTTCACTCTGTATGACAGACTCTAGGTCCATCCACATCTCTACAAATGACCCAATTTCATTCCTTTTTATGGCTGAGTAATATTCTATTGTATATATATATATATATATATATATATATATATATATATACCAATGTTCATTGCAGCAGTATTTACAATAGCTAGGACATGGAAGCAACCTAAATGTCCATTGACAGATGAATAGATAAAGAAGATGTGGTATATACATATATATATATATATATATACAATGAATGGTTAAAATTTGAATAGAAGCTTTAAGATAGGCCTTGTTTTAATTCTTTAATATGAATAATATTCGGATTTGCCCCGGAGTTTAGAGAAAAAACCAGCACTATTATTCAAACTGTTAGATGGGTTATGTGAATCAGAAAATGTTTTGCAAAATGGAGGTAGCTTATTGGATACCAAGGGCATCATCTGTGGTGCATATGTAGATTTTTTTCTTGGCTTTGTGATGTGAGATTAAGATATTTAAAATGTTGCCTTCCCCCCCAAAAAAATGTTGCCTCCGATAATGGGATAATATTAAGTATTTAATGCCAAATACTGTGGTGTTGTTCATCTCCTAGGTGGATTTAAACAGATAAATGGGACATTTAACCATGTACAATTAGCACCCTAGGAAATTTCTGTGGATTTACCACTTAGAACACACTTTAGGGTTATTGGTGAGAGGGATTTAGATAATTATATATGTTCCTGAAATGCTCTCTTTGCGTTGAGCTCTTTAGATATAACTAGAATAATGATAAACTATAATGGTGAAAAGAACTTGATAAACATTTCATTGAGATTTGATTGCAGCACGACATAAATACTCAACCTAAAAGGCACATATGAATAACACAGTTAGTTTGCAAGATTGTAGTATCTTTGAAAGCAGAATTGTTTATTACTAAGGTTTATATCCCAAGGGTATAGCACAGTACTTTGCACATAGCAGGGCTTTAGAAGATGCTGGTGTTAGTTAACCTGAATAGAAATTAAAAATCATCCTAAACATGTAGGCTGTGCATTCCTTTGTTCTTTAAATCCCTGCGTTCAACAAGCAGAGATATAAACTGAATAAAGAATTTTTTTTTTTTTTTTTTGTTTGGTACGCGGGCCTCTCACTGTCGCGGCCTCTCCCGTTGCGGAGCACAGGCTCCGGACGCGCAGGCTCAGCGGCCACGGCTCACGGGCCCAGCCGCTCCGCGGCACGTGGGATCTTCCCGGACCGGGGCACGAACCCGCGTCCCCTGCATCGGCAGGCAGACTCTCAACCACTGTGCCACCAGGGAAGCCCGTGAATAAAGAATATTTTATGCATCTATATTTAGTTTTCAAATGTTTGTGGAAGGTATTGTGATTAATCCAAAAAAGCATCATTTAGGAGCATTAATGTAGTGTTAGCAAGAATTTCCAAAAAGAAAAACAATATGATCAGGCTATGGGCACATTCCCAAATCATGGAGAACAAATTATATGCTATTATGTTATCATATAACATATACTCCTATATGTGTCATATAATACGCAATCATAGAGACAAAATAAGAATAAGGAAACAGAGCAACTCCAAGAAACTCAGTGGTTTAAGTGCACCTTGAAAAATCCCACTTTCCTAAACTCAAATGCACACAAAATAATAAAAATCAGAGAATGCTTCACCTGCACTGAAATCAGGAGACAACTCTGGCATCATACTACCAGCCTCTAAGACTTTCTTCTAGATATCACAGTTAGGATAAATTGAAAGAAGATGCCAGGAATACTCCCAACTCCCCGGTGTAAAGGTGCAAAGGACATATCAAGTTGTAGGCAGTTAGTGGAGGGCATTTGGAATAACCTCGCTAATCTCCTTCGGCTTAGTATACAAGAGCTCTTTTTTGTTCTTTGAACGATCATTCCTTTAGAACCTCCTGGCTTGTTTCACGGACGTTTCTGAGAGTATTAATTATAGGTTTTTTGACATTGTCCTCATGTCAAGAATCTTTCTGGTTTAACCTCAAAAGCTTAGCATTCTCTTGGTGTGGAAAAGGCAGGAAGCATTCTATGTGGGTCCTCCTCCCTCAGCTGCTGTAGACTATAGTAGGACATAAGGGAGAGGTTCTCTTGCTGTTGACAAAATACAACTGGGCAAAGTATATGCACTCAGCGTTTTCAGGCATGGGACGACAGGCAAAGCAAGACTGTGAGCCCCACAATCACCCCAGTATGCCGTTTAGGCTTAATTTCCTGACCGTGGCATAGAGATCTGGAGTCTAACCAGAGCACAGTGGTCCCACTGAGCCGAGGAGGCAGAGGGCACAGTCTGACGTTGCCAGCGTGCCTAAAATGTTTGAAGCAGAGCACCAGTGATAGAGAAAGAAGGGGCAGAAATATATGGAGATTCCCTGTGACTCCTGGACCAAGGGCCATGCTTGCACGGAGAAACTTCTTGAGATTAACCACAAAGAGGCTGCGATGGCATCAGAGATACTAGTGGTCAATGTTGGTGTTCATGCCCAGCTAGAGAGGAAAAACCTCCTAACGCCCCGTGAACTCATTTTGCAGAGACAACAGAAAACTGTACCTTAGGAATAAAGACCACACCCTAGAGTAAGGTCTACTCTAGACATGCTTTGAAAAAAACTCTAAAACCAAGTATGGATAAAACCATAGGAAAAACAGAATTTGACAATTGGGTCCTGCTTCTTAAAAGGGCTTGGAAAACATCTCGGGCTTTTCACAAATCTGTCCTTAAATTGTAAAACCAAGTCAACACAATTTCAAGGTGCTCAGCAAGTAATTGATGTGTCTGTTAGAGGAAAAGTCAACAGTCTTCAAAGGACAATAATAGAATATAGAGTCTCTACAATGATTTATTCACAATATCCAGTATTCAGTAAAAAAATCGATAGACACACAAAACAGAAAAATGTGTCCCACAGCCAAAGGAAGAAAAAGCAATTAGAAACTGACCTCTAGGTCACTTTATATTGTTGTTATTGCTGTTTTAACTGGTTGTCCTTTAAGAAACCACTGTGATAGGCTGCACGATAACCTTTCCAAAATGTCCTCATCCTAATCCCCAGAACCTGTAAACATGTTACATGCCATAGTAAAATGGACTTTGCAGACGTGATTCAATTACAAACTTTGAGATAAGGAGATTTTCCTGAATTACCTGCATAATTGCAAAAGTTACAATAAAAAAGAAGGCAAGAGAATCAGAGTCAGAGAGAGGAGATATTCAGGTAAAAGCACAGGTCAGAGAGATTTGAAGATGATACTCTGTTGGCTTTGAAGAGGAAAGAGGGGCCATGGGCCAAGGAATGCGGGTAGCTTAGAGAAGACGGAAAACACAAGGAAATGGTTTCCCCTCTGGAGTTTCCAGAAGTAAGGCAGGACTGCCAGCTCCTTGATGTTAGCCCAGTGAAACTGGTTTCAGACTTCTGACCTCTGAAAGGGAGTAGGCTTGTGTGGCCTGAAGCCACTACATTTGTGGTAACTGTTACAGCGTTCAGAGGAAAGTAATACAAGCCAGATGCTGGACTTAATAGACAAAGATGTTAAAGCAGCTATTTAAATATGTTCAAAGAGTTAAAGGAAAAAATGATTTATTTAGTGAATAAGAGAGTAGCCGAACTTCAGAGAGCAGTGGAGATAAATAGAAATTTGACAATTGAAAAGTAAAACAACTGAAAGAAAAACCTCTCAGGGAAGTCTCTTTGATTCTTTCACATGCAATTTCTGTCATTCAGTCAAAATTAATCGATATGCAAGGAGACAGGATCATGTGACCAATAAATATGAGGAAGATGGCAGTCAATGGAAGCAGACCTGAAGGTTATCCAGATATGGAAAGATGAGGACTTTAAAATAATTATGATTATTCAGTTCTAGAAAATATTGGAAAAGGTGGACAACATAGATTAAAAGACACAGACATTCACTGACATGGTAGAATTAATAAAGAGAACCAAATGTACATCCTATAAATGAAAAAAATGCAATATCTGATACTAGGAATTCAATGGATAGGCTTAGTAGCAAACTGCATACAGTACAAGGCAGGATCAATAGAAAATTTTCAGATAGAAGCACAGAAAAGAAAATAGAATTGAAAAAAAAAAAGATCAGTGCGTATTATGATTTAATTTCTTCCTGGGAACTCAGTAACACAACAAACACCCTTCGGGCATATTTATGTTGTTATTCTTCTATCACTTGACATCATTTGGGCTAATCTAATAACTAATATCAGGTAGATTATATTGAGTGATGTTGCTGGGAAAAATTTAAGAGTAAAATTAGAACAGGAAATGAAGTTTGACCCCAAATGTTACATGGCCTTGTAGTTATTAAAGTCTTGCTCTACTCCTCAGAACCTCTGGGGGAAAACCAAAACGGCCTGCACTGGCCCAAGAGGACACGCAAAGGCACTCAGGTGGGTATGGAGGAGAAGCCTGGCAGCAGCAAACCAGGCTCCTCTGATAACCTCCTTCCCCAAGGGGGCAGCTCCAACCCTGTAGGTCACCGGCATGGCCGTCAACCCCAAAGAGTTAAAGAACAAAACGTTGTCTCATATTAAAAGGAAATTCTGTCGAAATTTCTGTCAACACTTACACTCTCATGGAGGAAATAATGGAGAGGCAGCTTCCACATCTCTTTCTATCCCTTCCTTGTGTCTTCCCAAAGATGGAAGAGTAGCTAAACCTGATCAGTGGGAGCTCTGTTCAGAGTGGAAGGGGTAAAGGTAGTTGAGGAGTCAGAGATCTTTACAGAAAAGCCATGACTAACAAAAGCAGAAGAAGGTTAGAATTTTCAAAGTCACCATTGTGAAAAGCCTAGTGGATCATGACAACAATAAGCAATGACTGGAAAACCATGAAAGCAAAAAAGCCTGGAGAATCTGATGATAGAGGGAAGGGAGGGAGGCAGGGAGGAACTAATCTGTGTCTAATCTATAGCCGCTGGCTCTGCCTTCCAAGTCACAGCAAATACAAGGTGTGAAGGATCACGATAAACAACGAAATGGAATTCAAACAGCCACACCCACAATGTGGAAAATTTCACAGGACAAACAGCTTGATTTCTTCGGTAAATAAACAGTGAAACATAAAGGGAGGGGTAGTTCTAACAGATTAAAAGAAATTTAACAGACATATCAACCAAATGTAATACAGAGACCTTGTTTGGATCCTGATTTCAGAAAAAAAAAAAGCAACTGTAAAAGGCACTTCCGAGGCAACCAGTGGAAAGAAAATGTGGATTAGATATTAAATAATGTGAAGGGGGCTTCCCTGGTGGCGCAGTGGTTGAGAATCCGCCTGCCGATGCGGGGGACGCGGGTTCGCGCCCCGGTCCGGGAGGATCCCACGTGCCGCGGAGCGGCTGGGCCCGTGAGCCATGGCCGCTGAGCCTGCGCGTCCGGAGCCTGTGCTCCGCAAGGCCCGGGAGCCATGGCCGCTGAGCCTGCGCGTCCGGAGCCTGTGCTCCGCGACCGGAGAGGCCACAGCAGCGAGAGGCCCGCGTACTGCAAAAAAAAATAAATAAAAAATAAAATAATGAGAAGGAACCATTTTTTATTTTGTTTTGGTTTCGTATGTTTTGAAAGAGATCAATGTTGAAGGATTTATTGGTGAAACTGCTATATTTTCTAGGATTTGCTTTTGAATATTCTAGAAAAACCTGTGGGAAGGGATAGAGGAAACAAGAATGGTAAGATGTTGATTATAGATGAAATTAAGCCATGGGTATGTGAGGTCATTTGCTAATTTCTCTAATTTTGTGATTATTTGAAAGCTTCCATGATATAATGTTAAAAACGAGGTGGGGGGATTACTGCCTCCCAAGTTCAGAGCAGGTGTGTCTGGGTTCCCCGCCCGCAGGTTCAGGGAACCTGACTTGCTTCTCGTTCCTAGGCTGCGAGCAGACCAGGCAGCTCCCTCTCCGGCAGACAGTCAGAGCTCTGCTCTTTTGTTCTCGTACTTTCTCTGCCTACACCTGGGAGAACTGGGCAAAGGGCGTTCAGTCCCACTCTATTCTCAGAAGTATCATCAATCTCTTTTTTGCCCTCAGTTCCAAACCGCATCCTCCAGCAAAATTAGCCCAAAAGTCTTTACTCTGGAAAAGAAAACTGACCCTTGGAATCTAATTTAGCTTGGATCTTTGTGATTATATTCTATCAGCAGAACCCAGGAGGGCAGACAGTCATCTGCACCTGACCCCTGAGGGCAGGGAACCAGTCAGATAAGAGAATGACAGAACTGCTGAGTCAAGGGAGGGTATTCTGAGGATAAAGGAAACTGATGCATGTTCCCAAGCTAAGGTCAACTATCCAGGGTAATAGAAACGTTAAAAATTTGAGAAAGTGGGATTGAGTGTTGGAGCAAGTCCCTAAGCAAGCAGAATAAGGACCTAAGACACGGTGGGAAGAACCACAACTACTGAAGCCCGCGCGCCACAACCACTGAAGCCCGCGAGACACAACTACTGAAGCCCGCGCGCCTAGAGCCCGCGCTCCGCAACAAGAGAAGCCACCGCAGTGAGAAGCCCGCGCACCGCAACAAAGAGCAGCCCCCGCTCGCCGCAACTAGAGAAAGCCCGCGCGCAGCAACAAAGACCCAACACGGCCAAAAATAAAGAAAGAAAGAAATAATAAAATATATTCTTAAAAAAAGAAAGAAAAAGAGAGATGATTTGTTGGTCTGCAGACTGGAGGGAAGAAGGAAAAGGATAAGAGAATCTATAGCGACAAGTTGAGATGGGGATGAAGGAGATTGAGGCAGCTTTTCTGTGGTGGGTGAAATCTTTGGAATAAGAAAGAGAGAGGGAGAGAGAGAAAGAAAAGGGCTAGAAGAAAAACAGTGGTATTACTATAAAGGCTATTCTGGCCACGCTTTGGTGATGGCCCCGGAGCTGAGTTGCACATCAGGGGTGCGGGTGCGGGGAGGAGAGCTACCCAGCTTCTCGGTTCCAAGTGGAATTTTGAACGCAGTTCCACACTGTGCACCTGCGCAGAGGGGCAAGTTGGGCCCTCTAGTGAAAGAGCTCATTCCACGTGCTATAAAAAAGCCCGGGATAGGACTCCGCGCTTCTACAGTCCAGGGCCTGGGTTCAATCCCTGGTCAGGGAACTAAGATCCCACAGGCCTTGCATTGCGGCCAAAAAGAAAAAAGAAAAGAAAGCCCGGGAAAAGATGGCTCAGAAGGTAGTGGGTAGAGAGAACACCATCATCCAGAGAAGTTCATACACAGAGCCGCTGGCTTTCCTCTTTCTCCTCCACACGCCTGGAGTCTCCTGACAAGTATCCTCACTTAGGTCTAAGTCAGATGTCAAGTCCTAGAAAAGCCTGAAAATCATGAAGAGTTCCTATGGTACCCTTTTCTTTGTTTAAATCATCTATTCCGGCCTTATTCCATAACTGATTCTTAAAATTATTTTTGTTCTGTAAATATGGAGAACATAAGCTTCCAGTAAGTATAATAGCGGTAAAGCTACATTTTCAGAGAAAACTATTACCAGCCTGTTCAGTGATTTTAAATTAGTTTATTAATTGTATCAACATATTTACCAGGGTTTTGAATATCCAGACTAGGCATTTTCTCAAATATTTACATTTAATGATAATTAAATACACATAATTCAAAAATAGCTCTAGCTGTTATAATAGAGAACATATTTTCAAGAGAGGCACAAAAGAGAAGGTATCTAAAGAGAATTAGTGTTTCCTGGCATATTTTCCCACAGAAGTCAAAACAATGTTAGATTTTATTTACTACCCAATAAATACATGAAAAGTACTTCTGTTCCCCTAAAAGTGCTCCTTCCTTCCCCAGGACATGTTGATAATTACTAGGACAATCATTTTTATAAATTCAGTAACAATTTTTAATATGATCTACAACAATAAAGACATAACTCCCCTATTTGGGAATTACGTATGGACAGCTATTTCTATGGACATCTTTGAATTGTCTCAAGGGTATTGTACTGGCTTGCTTTCATCTACACAACTGACTAAAGCCTAGTGAAAAACACAGTTTAATAATCTCAAAGCAAAGTCTGAAACAAAATTAAAGATATGAAATTTTTTAAAAAGCGAATATTGAAAAATACACAAATATTGCCTTGAGCGGTATAGGGCCTCAATACAAATAGACCTGCGTAAGCGTATAAAGAAGCAAGAAACTGTGAATGAAAAGACTGGCTTTCTCTTGTGGTGGCATTAAATACTGAGAGATTTAGGGCAAGTAGGTGAACATCAATTTAAATATATATAATTTTATAAATTTATATATATAAAGTTGGTGAGACTAGATTTCCTCCCAGAGGGCCTTGAGTTCCCTCAGTTCCAATTTTGCATCTGAGTACTTTACTGATACGCGTGTATCCCATTCTTTTACCTACCCAAGGGAGGATCTCAATAGACAGGTTGCAAAGAACTCGCAGCAGCCCTGCCCTGGCTCTGGCACATCATTACCTGAGTGCACAATATGTACTAAGAGTTCCACCGAGGGAGATAGTCTGGACTTCTTAGAAGTTATAGGTAAAATATCAGCGTTTTCTTTTCGGCTGAGTATGTGAAACGTTTCAAGGGTTGTTTGAGTGGCTGCCTTTCTTTCCTTGCTCTAGGTCCCCACCTGCTTTGCATCTCACCATCGAGCAGACGGCCTGCTGGAAGTTGTTGCTGGCGACCACGTACAGTGACAGGTTGCCAAAGGTGTTCAGGGCAGCCAGCGGTCTAGAAACGATGTACGCCTCATGGATCTGATTCTCAATGGAGCAGCTGATTGAAAGCAGGCGAGATTCAATCCGAATGACCCTCAGGATGTGGAAAGGCAAAAAGCATACATAAAACACGACCAGCAGCAGAATGGTTAGTCTTCGAGCTTTCTGCTTAAGGCAGCTGTGCGTCCGAGGTCCCTGTGTTAGGGTGTAGATAATCATCGTATAGCAAAGTGTCACGATCACCAAGGGGAGGCAGAAAGTGGTCGCGGTCAAAACTAGATTGTACCATTTGATGGTCGTGAGGTCATCTGAGCTGGTGAGGTCAAGGCAGGCGGATCTGTTGGTCCTGGTGGTTGATGTGATCAGAAAGGTTATGGGCATGACGGCCACCAGCGAAATGATCCACACCACCCCACAGGCCACCACGGCCCATCGAGTTTTATGGATGGAAAAGCAGCTCATCGGGTGAATAACGACAAAGTAGCGGAAGATGCTGAAACAGGTGAGAAAGAGGATGCTGCTATACAGGTTAAAATGGAAGCCGAAGCGGATAAACTTGCACATGAAATCCCCAAAGATCCAGTTTTCTCCGCTGGCGTAGTAGTGAATCAGGAAAGGCAGGCTGGTGAGGTACAGCAGGTCCGTGCAGGCCAGGTTCAGCATGATGATGGTGCTGCTTCTCCAGGGCCGCATCTTGAAGATGTACGTGGAAATTGCCACTGCGTTCCCGGGAAAGCCCACCAGGAAGATGATGCTATAAATAACAGGGAGGTAGTGCGTCTTGAGTGGGATCTTTTCATCAGTGCAATTTCCAAGAGCAGCTGCATAATTGGGGAAATCAGAAGCATTTGCAAAATCATCTAGTGGCTCATTCATGGTTGTCTCCTTTCATTTTGCAAGAAAACAAGAGAGTGCAGTTTGGCGATACGAATCTAGAGAAAGTAACTCGCTGATAAAGGAAAACAGAAAACATTAATGGTAGGGTAACGAAAACAACGATCCACTTTTTAAGGAAAATTGCTCTAACAGCCTAAATTTGCCACTCTTTCTCTTTAATCTCCAAAGAGACCCTGCGGAAGAAATTGAATTTCAGAGAAAATGACTGTAAGGCAAGTTACTAAAGACATCTAACAATAATATAAAAGTTAAATACTATGAGAAGTAAAATGAAGGACTGGGGTGGAAAACCCCACGCTGTAGCTGTAGAAGACGACTTGGCCAGGTTGCTGTTGAGGTATGCCCTAGAGTGTCACCATTAGAGACTTAACCACAGCAAGATCCACCACTAATCACGCGTGAGGCACTTCACCAACGTGTTACCTCTAAACTTGACAAAACGCTGAGAACATTTCTTATTATCTCTACTTTACAGAAGAGACTAAAACTGCCACCTGTTCCTGGTAACACATCTAGTGGCACAGCGGGGGTTTGAACCTATCTTTGTCTGACTTAGAACCCATTCTCTTTCCAAACTGCCTCTGCGCTGCCTCTCAATCTGGATGACCCTAAGTGAGGGACGCGATGGGAAGTGCAAAGGCATGACGAGACGGAAGACCAGACATTTCTAAAATGTAGATTTCATGCATTCCAACATTATATGTCTGGTAGATTTCATTTTCAAATTTCAGCTCTTCCAACCCATTTTAACAGCTAACATAATTTGCTCATGTTGTGAGGGGTGTGTTTGCAGGGGGAGGAGGGACAACAGCTTCATGCAGTGTTAAGAGCTAGGGTGCTATTGCCAGAGGCGCTGACCTTGACTCTGTTTAGCCAAAGAGTAGTTGTGTGTCCCTAGGCAAGTTGCTTACGCTCTCCAGGGCTGAGAGGAGTGGGATTTTAACCTTTCTTCTTCTTGCTTATCAGTGTTTTCTAAAATTCTGACTGTGAATTTCTGCATGAAGATCATTTAAAAGAAGAATTACTTACAATTAGGTTATTATTCGGATGTAAATGCTGTTGGTGAAATGCATCCACTCACATATTTATGGAGCACCCACTGTGTATTAATTAGGCACGCTGCCAGATCCTACAGATACCAAATGAATAACATGCACAGATGTACAAGCCACTGTCTCAGTCTACTCGGGGAGATGGACAGAGAAATTATTTTAACAAAATACAACCCTACCTCATGGAACTGTCAATATATCCAGAAAAAAAAGACACGAAAAACACCTGGAACGCTGCTGGGCGCATAATAAGTGCTCAATAAATGTTAGGTGTTAATCACTAAGTCCTTTGACAGATGAATAGTACAAGGCTACTGGTATTACCAAGAAGGGAGGGAACAGCTACCTAGAGAATAGGAGAGGGCACTAAAGGAACATCATTTAGCAGGGAACATTTAATCTGAAACTAGCAAGAAGAGAGGAAAGGGCTTCCAGGCAAAGGGAATAACATGTGCAAAGGCACTGAGGTGTGACAGAGTTCAAGAGGTTTCAAGAGAAATCTCAGAATGCATTTAAACATTTATTACTTTTATTCTGAATGAATTGGGGAAAGAACAGTTCAGGGATAGGAAGCCTGCCAGGCACTGAGGTGTGACAGAGTCCGAGAGGGCAGCTGTCAGGATCCACACGTGACAGGCCAGTGCTCCCTTGGAACATGTATTACCAATCAAAAGCGAATGTTTCTCTCCTGGTTCAGTTAATTTACCCTCACTGGTATTGCTATTTGTAGAGCTACCACAGACACAGAACTAGGGTTGACAGGAGTTAGGCACTGCTGACCAGCAAGGGTGCTGTGAAGCCAGGAAACCACAGTAGATAGCTTTTCCCTTGGCCAAAAGCCATAATGGGCTTATGCATGGGTAGAAGGCAGTCATTTAAACCCAAAAGAAAATGGTCAGGGTCAGGGAGTCACTGAAGTAGCACTTTCTGAAGTCTGTTCTTAGCAAGTCAAGATTCAAGACTGCTTATCTGTCAGCTCCTTGAAAGCAGAAGCATGAAGTCACCTCGTACCCCAGGGGCCGACACACATATTTATCGTGTGGCCTCAATAAATATTGTTGAATAAAAGAATCATGAGTAACATCAGCAAAATTTATCTTGTGCCGAAAAGCTAGTAAAGCGGTAATGGTTATTCAAAAAAAAAAGTTTGATCCTTTAATGGATTTTCAAATAAGGTGCAAAATTAATTTCTGTCATTGCAAATAAACCCCTGCCATGTTATGGGGCCATTTTAAACCATAATCATATCAGGAAAAGGCAGGCTGTAGGTAGAAACAACCACCTTATTGTTTTGAAAAACAACAGTGCAGCTTGGGATTTATTGAACAATGACTGACCAATTGTAAGGGAGCAGGGGTTGACTGAGAAGTGTCACCCCTCTCCCCTAAACCTCACTAAAAGAATGGTTTGAGTTTACAAAATACGTGTGAGGTTAAGAACAGGAGACAAAAACTGGTCAGGGCTGTGAGCGAAGTAGAATGAGGCAGTTTCTTTCCTCGACAGTTCCAGAGTCCTGTGCAATTCACTGCTGCCACCAGAGCACCGGATGACCACAAAGGCACCATTTCCATTCAAAGGACATTGTGGAATGATGTGTTCTGTTCCCTACTGTGGATCTCAGTCATAGGGTGGTTACAGACCACAGAGGACTACCGGACCCTGTATAAACTAGAAAGAATGATCTATTAAGCTTCAACATAACCGGATGGATACGTTTGAACTACACTAGATGCCACACAAATAAAAGCAAGCACCAAAGATTTGGGAATTGTTTATGATGGAAAAAAACCTCCATAATTTTAGCCTCTACTTTTTTCTCTGAAATTTGGAAGAGATTGGGAGTGTTTGAGGCTAGCTGCAGGATGTCAGTGTTTGGGGAATGCACAGCTCAGGACCGTCATCCTAAGGCCAGCCTGTATATGAACCTCACAGACTGGGATTGCAAGCTTCTGCGGATAAAGAAGGCAGGACGGGACGTGGTACCTACTCAGGGTGCAGCATATGCTACTTTGTGTCCATAGAGGATTCTTGCCCACTTGGTGGGAACAAGTCAGGTGGGATTAATGAAGCAATGTGATTTTTCTAGGGTATCTGATAATTTTGTAATAAACTCCTTCTCCAACAGCCCCCAACTCCTCTGCAGCTCCCCCTGACACACCCTGGGTTCTTCTGGTGCTGAAAACCCAAGGCTAAGTTAACACCCATTCTCTCCTCCTTTCCCCAAATTTCCAGTGGACCAGGGAGGGATAAAAATGGAACACTGCTCCTATCACCCTCCCTCAGAGGCCTTGGAAACCCCGCAGCTAGGGTCGCATGTGGTTACCAAGAAGAACCTTGGATAGACCTTTCATTCACAAAGATTCATCTTGGTTTCCACAACTACATATTTGTAAACTAATTTAATTTCGTACTTGTGGAAAGCAGACCAGTTCTCAGCCCGGACACACTTGTGAAGAGGGTGAATGTTGTCCTCCCTGGACCCTGAAGGACCCCTCTCCCCAACACTTCCCTCAGACCCAAATTTCAAATAAGAATCTGCAACTCAGGTCCCCTGACGACTCTTAGGACCTGCCACATTGATGGGGTCCAAAGGTATGATTGTAGCTATTTGATCTTTTATATTCTCCAATCAAATAAAATCTATGGAAATGCACACACAGACACACAAAAGATTTACATCCAATTTGGAGGTTTAGAGACAATCTTAAACTTGTTCGCTTCATCTATAGCAAAGAAACAAAACGAGATATAATAAAGGCATTTCGGGGGAAAATGTTTTGTTGGTGCGCTTGCTGAGGGGTTTGTGGGGCAGCGTCTTTGGGCTTTACTAACACCGTGAAGCCCAGAAGCATACAGTGTGATCTAAGTACGCATCCGGAGGGCGGAATCAATCGATGTCAGAGATGAACTCTCTGCCCCCAAAGTCCCCACGCTGGGTCGTGAAAAAGGTAGGAGAAATCTATAGTCTGGAACTTCTCCAGGCCTCCCTGAGACAAATCTCTGGCCATTCTAGGCTTTTATTTAGCCCAAATGCGCCCCTGCCCCCTGCCAGGATGCGGGGTTGCTACTGCTGCCCCGAGACAAGCAGCTGGGGGCCTGGGGCTCTGGCCTTCGCCTGGTCCTGCAGCAGAGACGTGCCCGTGCCGGGAGGCTCCGTTCCCGCTGGCTCAGGGCGTCCCGCAACCTGGGTCCCCGCTCCCGGCTCAGCGCAGGTCCCCGTACCCGGCTCCCTCCCGCCCGCGGGGCCCGCTCCCCCCCGATCGCGGCTCACCTGGCACCCCAGGCGCGGCCGCCGTGCGCCCCGAGTGGCCGTCGGAGCGCGGCTGCGCCCTGGCGGCGGGGCAGTCGGAGCAGAGGCCCGCGCGCCGCCCCTGCCCCTCCCACCGCTCGGAGCCCACGCAGCAGGTGCGCCCCGGTCCCGCCCAGCAGGCAGAGGACGGCATCCTCCCTCGCCCACGTTCATGGCCAACACAGGGAGAGCAGCTTCCTCTCCCGGGGATCGCTGGACATCCTCCATGTCTGTTTTGCGCGGAAACTGCCCAAAGGGAGTAGTCCCTTGGGGCAGTATTCCCAGGAGCAAACACAGCCTGGCAGGAGGGCTCTTGCACCAGGGCAGTTGCGGTCCTGGGTCCTGTCGTGTGGGTCCAGAACTATCACCTGCTTGTCCACAGTTCACGGCCTTTCATTTAGTATGGTGTGGAAGCAACTTAAATGCCGGCTCTCTAAATTGAAGACCTCCGCCAGAGGGTCTTTTCACCGTATGCAATTACAGGCCTGCCCTCCACAGCTCAGCAAAGTGGTGTCAAAATAGTTTGTAACTGTGTGGGGAGAGCACCTGTCGGAATCTCCAGATCTAGGACGCAGCCCTCTCGCCATAACCTGAGAACAGCATTTTCCCTTCTCTGAAACTCGGCCACGCCATCCAAGAGAACCGGGCTCTGAATCATTGGATCCTGAGGTCCCTGACGGCATCAGAGACAAGTTTTCTGTATTGTCTGATGGGGACGCGTGGAGAAAGCCCCCTCTCCGCTCCACCATGACTGGGCACTGAATGTCCCTTTTGCCCTATCACGTTGATGGGCATGAAAGCAACCAGTCCATCCTCTGGGCGTGCCAGCCTGCAGGAGCAAGAATGTTAAACCAAGCATCCCAGAGCCCAGGTGAGAAGATCCTCCCTTGCTGATGGTTGGGACAGCACTATATTAGGTATTTTTATTAGTATGCTTATCATTATTTGAGTCCCAGACTCTCCCAGGAAATATTTTGCATCAGAGAAAAATTATTCTCGAATTTTACTATTTTTAATCACCTCCTCAATTCCTCGTTTGTAATTATTTGACCCTATTTATTTCCAATCCATCCACACATTCATTCAACAGACATTTGCTGCTCGATTATTCTGTATCAGGCCCTGGGGAGCTAAAGAAGAATAAAACTTGATCTCTGCCTTCCAGGAGCTCGTATCCCTGAGAAAAATAAACAGTTAATTTAAAAAGTGATTAGGGTTTGACCCTGGAAAATAAGGGTGCTGTGAGGGAATATAAGTCAGTTGTGAGAGAGAGAGAGAGAGAGAGAGAGAGAGAGATCACAAGAAGCTTTTGGAGTAAAAGATGTTTGAGCATTTTCCCATATTGGGAAGTTGTGAGAGAGAGAGAGAGAGAGAGATCACAAGAAGCTTTTGGAGTAAAAGATGTTTGAGCATTTTCCCTTGGTGATCAAGATGTCCATATAAAGAGGAAATGGCTTAGAGGGATTATTTAAACACAGGTATTGGGTCCTAGAATTTTAGATGTGGAAAGGACGTTTAAAAATACCCAGTCCTGGGGGCTTCCCTGGTGGCGCAGTGGTTGAGAGTCCGCCTGCCGAT
>NC_041226.1:68285319-68300083 GCF_002837175.3 Physeter macrocephalus
TGGGCCCGTGAGCCATGGCCGCTGGGCCTGCGCGTCCGGAGCCTGTGCTCCGCAATGGGAGAGGCCACAACAGTGAGAGGCCCGCATACAGAAAAAAAAAAAAAAAAATTCAGTCCTGGGAATGTAAAATGGTGCGGCTACTATGGAAAACAGTATGATTGTTCCTCAAAAAATTAAAATAAAATTACCGTACGATCCAGCAATTACACTCTGGGTATATTCCCCAAAGAATCAAAGTCAGAGATTCAAAGAGATATTTGTACACTTATGTTCATAGCAGCATCATTCACAAGAGCCAGAATGGGGAAGCAACTCAAATGTCCACAGGTGGATCAATGGATAAATAAAATGTAGTACGTACATACAAGGGACTCTTATTCAGGCTTTAGAGAAGAAGGAAATTCTGACACATCTACAACATGGATGAACCTTGAGGACATTACATTCAGTAAAATAAGCCAGTCTTAAAAGGACAAATACTGTATGATTCTGTTTACATTAGGTTTTGAGAGTAGTCAAATTTATAGAGACAGAAAATAGACTGGTGGTTGCCAGAGGCTGGAAGTAGAAGGAATGGGCAGTGTTTGTTTAATGGGTACAGAGTTCAGTTTTGAAAGATGAAAACAGTTCTGTGTGAAACTCTCTGAAGATGGCATGGGTCTTCACGCCCAGAGGATGACGATAATGATGGTAGCACGACAACGTGAATGTACTTAATGCCACTCAACTGTACGTCTAAAAATGGTTAAGATGGTAACTTTTATGTCATGTGTATTTTACCACAATTTTTTAAATTCTGTTAAAAAACCCATAGTTATGTTCTCACTTTACAAAGGAGGTCACTGAGAATTAGAGACGTCCAGGTGACAAGCCTGAGCACACAGCCAGGGAGGCCTGAGTAAGACCAAGGCATCAGCCCTCTGTCCTGACTGCACCGTGCTGCTGGTAGCTGGACCACTTGATGGAAGCCATTGCCCTATCAGAAAACAATATGCTTTAACCCAACACTCTAAAATGGCTCCAGCAACAAGGTGATTATGAGCAATCGTCCTTTTTATCTAACATTTATCTATAAATATTGTTTCTTATTACAACTTGAAGTCCTCACCAATGAAGTAGTCGTTGCCAGGAAAATAGAAAATAAAATAAAATACTAACTGATAGATCTTAAACGTCTCTGATTAAAGAGAATGATATAGTTTATATGTCTTTAAAACAACTTGCCTTAGAAAAATGACGTCACTAATTTAGACTATGTTTTAAACTTCAAATTTAGGATCTGGAAGTAGTCTTTTACCAACCCTAAGTCAAAGACTCATATAAGGGTAAAATTCAACTTCCCTTTAAAATTGGTCTCTTGCCCAGATTCAGAAATGCGTTTCCTTCTTTAAAACGAGCACCCAATAGAACAGAATTCCAGCATTTAGATTCCCAGCTATTTGGGAAGTACAGGTGCCACCTGCAGTGCGCTGCAATTGCTCCTCTGAAGCAGGGGACGGGGTTTAGCTCCACGATAATCTGGCTACTCAGAATTTCTCTAATTAGGAAGCACTGACATCTTAAAGCATCCTGCTCCAAAAGCCCTGTGAGTCTCTGCAGAGAAGGCAGATTCAAGTAGCATCCTCCAAAGGCAGGAGGAAGAAGAAGGAGTAACATATTACAGCTATTCTCTTCTTCAGAGTTGAGTGAGAAGGGAAAAAATCATTGGTGCTAATGTGGGCCCTACAATTTCTCTCTCCCCTGGTTATCATTCCCCATGTAGTACGTACATACAAGGGACTCTTATTCAGGCTTTAGAGAAGAAGGAAATTCTGACACATCTACAACATGGATGAACCTTGAGGACATTACATTCAGTAAAATAAGCCAGTCTTAAAAGGACAAATACTGTATGATTCTGTTTACATTAGGTTTTGAGAGTAGTCAAATTTATAGAGACAGAAAATAGACTGGTGGTTGCCAGAGGCTGGAAGTAGAAGGAATGGGCAGTGTTTGTTTAATGGGTACAGAGTTCAGTTTTGAAAGATGAAAACAGTTCTGTGTGAAACTCTCTGAAGATGGCATGGGTCTTCACGCCCAGAGGATGACGATAATGACGGTAGCACGACAACGTGAATGTACTTAATGCCACTCAACTGTACGTCTAAAAATGGTTAAGATGGTAACTTTTATGTCATGTGTATTTTACCACAATTTTTTAAATTCTGTTAAAAAACCCATAGTTATGTTCTCACTTTACAAAGGAGGTCACTGAGAATTAGAGACGTCCAGGTGACAAGCCTGAGCACACAGCCAGGGAGGCCTGTGTAAGACCAAGGCATCAGCCCTCTGTCCTGACTGCACCGTGCTGCTGGTAGCTGGACCACTTGATGGAAGCCATTGCCCTATCAGAAAACAATATGCTTTAACCCAACACTCTAAAATGGCTCCAGCAACAAGGTGATTATGAGCAATCGTCCTTTTTATCTAACATTTATCTATAAATATTGTTTCTTATTACAACTTGAAGTCCTCACCAATGAAGTAGTCGTTGCCAGGAAAATAGAAAATAAAATAAAATACTAACTGATAGATCTTAAACGTCTCTGATTAAAGAGAATGATATCGTTTATATGTCTTTAAAACAACTTGCCTTAGAAAAATGACGTCACTAATTTAGACTATGTTTTAAACTTCAAATTTAGGATCTGGAAGTAGTCTTTTACCAACCCTAAGTCAAAGACTCATATAAGGGTAAAATTCAACTTCCCTTTAAAATTGGTCTCTTGCCCAGATTCAGAAATGCGTTTCCTTCTTTAAAACGAGCACCCAATAGAACAGAATTCCAGCATTTAGATTCCCAGCTATTTGGGAAGTACAGGTGCCACCTGCAGTGCGCTGCAATTGCTCCTCTGAAGCAGGGGACGGGGTTTAGCTCCACGATAATCTGGCTACTCAATTCATAACTATTTGGGAAGTACAGGTGCCACCTGCAGTGCGCTGCAATTGCTCCTCTGAAGCAGGGGACGGGGTTTAGCTCCACGATAATCTGGCTACTCAGAATTTCTCTAGTTAGGAAGCACTGACATCTTAAAGCATCCTGCTCCAAAAGCCCTGTGAGACTCTGCAGAGAAGGCAGATTCAAGTAGCATCCTCCAAAGGCAGGAGGAAGAAGAAGGAGTAACATATTACAGCTATTCTCTTCTTCAGAGTTGAGTGAGAAGGGAAAAAATCATTGGTGCTAATGTGGGCCCTACAATTTCTCTCTCCCCTGGTTATCATTCCCCATCACTCCCGACCATCTGTATTAACCATCTCTACTCTTTTATTCTGATGCTTTGATATCTGGGGATATCATATATATATGATGGGGAGAGACTGCCTCTCCCAGAGTTAGCCAATTCCTAGAGATAGTAAACTCATCAGAGAGTGTACTTTCAAATGCAAACCAACCAATCCAGAGCCCATAGCCCAATGGGCTGTCACACTCTGGCCCACCATCCACCTGCCCTAATCATCCAGGACCAGGTACCAGACAACTAGGGTCAGCCCCTATTCCCCAGAGCCTGCTGAAATTATTCAAACTAGCCAGTCCTAAGCCTGATTCCCTGCCTTGCCTGGTCCTTCCCACGGAACCCACAGTAAAGGTTCTTGCCATATTTCCCCCTCTCCTCCATCCTCCTGACCCACACTGGTGCTTCCCTGTGTGACCTCCTGAGGTGCGGTGTACCCCCTCCTCTTGGGATCTGCGAGTATAACAAACTACGTTTGCTATGGCAATCATCCCCTGGTATGTTGGCCTCACCACACCTGAATGATAATAAAACTTATATTTTGAAACACCGTTCATGGCCTTGTCAGGCTTTTTGTAACTTTGGCCACAATATGATACATCTTGGTAGGATAGCAGTACTCTCATGAGATGAATTGTCTTGATTTAAAAGAGAAAAAAGGTTAACTTTTTTTCTAATGCCTTTAAAATCGATTGCTCAGTGAAGATGCGTCGTTTAGATAAAGCAAGGTTTTGATCTATACTAGGCAACAAATTCAGCTATTGCAATGCCTTCCAGATTCCTACAATACTTCTTCCGTGAGGAGGAAGACTTTATGGTACAGCAGAGAGAGTCCCAGAAGTTAGAGACCTGAATTGTAGGGTTTGGAAAGCAGCTCAATTAGGTGGGAGAGGAAATTCCCTTTCTAGGTCTCCGTCTAGGAAAAACAGACGTTGCGCAGGTCAGTTCCAGATGAAAGGGATCTCAGTTTTGAAAACTTAAGAGAAACTCCAAGCTTAGTCGCTTAGGAGAGTATGTATGATACTGCTCTGCTAATGTGAGTCCCCTGCCTTGCTTCTATGTGAACATCTTTTGATGATTTTTAAGTGTTTTCACAATGATATGTTCTTTGAAAAGAGGCTTTTCTGGGGAATTTAGAGAACTATTAAGAAAGAGGTTGACTAGGTTGTCCACCCTTAGATCCAATCCCAGTATAATCTGGAAGATGGCATGGGTCTTTGAGGTGGAAAAGAGCCAGGCAGTCAGTAGAGCTAGAGTGGATGGGCACAGCTAAGCATGGGGCTCCCAGTCTGCCCAGAAGGAGTTTTAATGTGAAGTATGGTAACCAATGGAAGCAGGGAGAAATGGAGATTGGAGACTAAGGAAAATGTCATATAGAAAAGCCAGGGAATGGAGATAACCATCATCAAGAAAATGAGCTCTTTGCCTTTGCTGGTGCAGGGTCCTCTGCTTGGACCGTCCTTCCCATCTCATCTTTCTGGCTTGAATCTTAACAAGATACACCACTAGTCTACGATTATCTTTGCCCAGAAATATATTTTCTTCTCTGAATACTTACTGTATTTATAGTATGTACCATACAGTCTAGCATGTATTCATTTGATACTGTTTAATAGTATGATAAACTACAATGGTTTTAAAACTTGAGTCTTGTCTAATCAACAAAATTGTCTATATCTCGAGAGAGGAGTTTATATTCTCCTCTTTGGAACTTGCCACACCATCAATCTGTGTATAGTAGACTACTACAACTGCCTACTGTGGTTAGGCAATTATTACTATAGCCATGAATCTGATTCCTCATTTGACCTGGATTAATACTAAAATAGGTTTTAGTTACTAGTTGAGACTAAGCTGTCTCCCACTGGCCTCTGTCCAGTCAGTTGAACATATGAAAAAGGAAGTGGGGAAAGAGTGGCCAAGAATTTAACAGAATGAACACTAAGCTGAAAGACTGAATGGGGCCATTAGGAAATCACTGCTGGCCCGAGAACAGTTCAGTCACGTGGTAGGGGCTGAAGCTAGTTTGTGCAGTGGGTAGAGCAGTGAAGCGGGAAGTTACAAGTGAACTAGGAGGGATGGGAAGAAAGAAACAACTGATGTTCCTTGAAGGCTGACCTGTTTAAAGGAAAGATTTTGTTTATTTATTTATTTTTAGGTTAGAGAAACCCTAAGCATTATTGTAGAGTGAGGGAAATAAAAAAGCCAATGGTGAAGAAAAGATTGAAGTGGTACAATTAATGGACAAGGAACATGACACAATAATACTAGCTGCGAGGTATGACTCAGCAAATAATAAACGTGTTTGACTTCTGGCTCCTCCCTTTATAAGCTGTATAATTTCTTTCTTTAAGCCTCATTTTGTTCATTTGTCAAACTTGTTAACACAGCACACAAAGTTGAAAATGATTAGGATAAATTTTGATCCTCAAAGTTGACTATACATTGTAAATACTTGAAAAAGTTTAAAAAATACTCGTGCCAACCATGGCTGAACTTCAAAAGCATTACACTGAGAAAAAAAAAAAAGCCAGAAACAATGAACCCACTTTGTATGATTCCATCAAGATCAGGCAAAAATCATCATCATCATCATCATCATCGTCATCATCATCTATGAGGATAAAAATTACAGTAGTAGTTGCTTCTGGAAGGAGAGGAGGGTTGACCCAATGGGCAAGAGAAAACTTTCCAGGTTGATGTAAATGTCCTATATCTTGATTAGGATGTTGGTTACTGAGATGAATACATTTGTTAAAACTCACTGAACTGTATACTTAAAATCTGTGTAAAAATACTGTATGTATTTATACTTTGATTAAAAAATAACTCACCCCAAAGGAAGATTTGATTTAATTGGTATGGGAAGTGGATTGGAAATTGGTACTTTTATAAGCTGCCCTGGTGATTATAATATAAAGAAAAGTCTGAGAACCACTGGGCTAAGTCATCTGCTGAGATTGAGATTGTGAAGAAGCGACCTTGAGAAATTTGAGAAAGGTCTGAAATTAGAAAGTGGGTTGAATGGGTACAACCTTTGTTCTCAGGGTATGCTCGTGGATTATCTGCATCAGAGACCCCTGTGGTGCTTGAGAAAATGTTCATTCCTGGGGCCCACAACAGATGTACTGATACATACTTTGGGAGTAAGTTCCAGGGTTTTGCATATTAACAAGCTTTCTCCAGGTGATTTTTATACCCTAAAGTTACAGCACTTCCTGAATAAAGGGACCAGCATTTCAATGGAGAGAGGAGGACTGTATGGAGAGCAATTCCTAGCAGGGGAGGGCAGCCTTAACTTGCAGCAGAGAAAGTATTTGGAAAACCAATCACATGACAATCTGGACTGCCAGGCATCCACGTAAAGTTGAGGAGGTGATGTGCAGCTGTAATGCAAAAACAAAACAAGCCTGGAAAATCAAGAGAAAGAAAAGGAGTAATAAAGTATGGATCTGTTCTGGAGTCTGAGGCTCAGCCCTTGGTCCAATGATCATTGATCATTGGACCAATGATCTTCTTGGGAGGTATCTTTTGGACAGTAGCCAGAGCTTCTTAAAGTTGATTCCTCTGAAATGGACCAAAAATATATGTCAGGATTGACAATTTTCATGGGAAGTATTAGCAAAGTGTTAACTTTTCAAAAAGGAATACAGCATACATTTGAGAAGAACTTTGGGTAGGATTTAGACCAAGGTAGATGTCAGAGGAGTTTCCTGGCGGTCTAGTGGTAGGATTCGATGCTTTCACTGCCGCGGCCCGGGTTCAATCCCTAGTAGGGGAACTGAGATCCTACAAGCCCTGCAGTGCGGCCAAAAAACTTAGATGTTTTTAAGGAGGATTTTCAGGAAGAGAGGTCAGTCTCTATAAAAATACGGAGGCTGAGGATTGAAGGAAGTGTTCAGGTAATAACGTGAGGTCCAGTTCTCCTGGAATATTAAATAAAAACTACATCTAGAAGAGTAGTGGCAGGGATGGGTAAGTCCTAAAAAGTAGAATGGGAGCACACTTTGGAGAGACTAAATTCCCTTTCTCCAGCCCTGGCTCTGAAGAAGCAAGCTGCCATGAATCATGAATTCTGCAGCCTCCAAGGAAACCATTTCTGCTAACAGCCCAGGGAGAATGGAAGTGGGTCCTTCCACGCTGAGCCTCTGATGAGAACTCAGCCCTGGACAACAGCTTGATTGCAGCCTGGTGAGACCCTGAGCAGAGAACCAGCTAAGCTGTGCTTGGACTCCTAACCCTGGACTCACAGAAACCATATGATAATAAATATGTGTTGTTCTAAGCCACTAAGATGTGGTCATTTGTTATGCAACAACAGGTAAAGAGTGTAGGTTTTGGTGAGCTGTCTTTATCTAATTACCCAGGCAGTGGGGAGCCATTAGAAGTGTTTGAGTTGGGAAGTGTAATAAAAGCTATCTCAAATGTGCTCAGCACCTTATCATCTACTATTTTTTCTGTCGGGCAGGTGTTCAGTGCAAATTGTTGATCAGCAAGTTTCCACCAAGAAAAAAGGAAATCCCAAGAAACTGTGTGAAAAAAAGAACCAACTTTGTGTGTTTTGTCCTTGTTTTTACTTTGAAGAGTTAGTCATTCATATTTCTTATATTATTTATGTATCAAGTTATATTTATTATATATCATATTTTATGTTGTTAGGTTTTCCTCTTCTGCTGTTTACTCTTGTGGTTAAGGTTTAATTTCCTCATTTTTTTCTTTGGAACCTTTGAAATTATAAAAAGAATGTTGGACCAGAATCACATGATTCCTTAAGCTATCTTCTTGTTTTATGAAAGACAAGTAGATTCAGGGGTCCATGCCAAGTCTCTTGCCAGCATAATGGAAACTTTACTATACCAGCATGTCACACAAACATTATCTTTGTCTTTACCTCTTAAGACCATGAAGGAATGCACCCCTCCATCCCCATCATGCATACACACTGCCATTCACCATGTAAAAATACCTCCACACCTTCTCCTTTGCTGAGGTCCCCATAATGCTACTTGTGACTTTTGTGAACCCCAATGACATGACTAAGGACAGAATGGTTAAGTCTGAAGCAGATAGGAGAAAATTGTTCCAGGATTGCCCTCGACTTCTGTACCTCACCTTGTTCTATTCACCATGTGAACAGAACATTAATCCCTCTTACACGCTGAGGGAAGTTCAGGGATTCAAATTCTTTGGTGCTGAAGTAATGACTGTTCACATTTTTTGAAATTTGTTTCTCTCCCCTGCTAAAGTCTTATGTCACTTTTCCCCTTCAGCAACCACATTGCACAGTACTATCTTATTATATCTGTCATGCTTCTGCGTTTGAATTAAAATGCCTCAAAAAAAACCCCATAACAGGCTCTGTAATTTCTTTATTATAGCATTTTCAATCTCTTCCTTTTGACCTCTTGGTATTGCTTTCACGATTAATTTTTTCCAGGGCCCTGTTGACACAACAGACCACTGTACTAACCTATTAACCTTTGAAAAAATCAAAGTTGAAATCTGATTTGAGTAAGGGAACCAAAATAGTTTTCAGCTAGCCTGGGCTTTATGAACAATAAGCCAGACAAGTTCATCTCCATGATGGACAGGCTCTGTGTGTGGAGGAGATGGTATGAAGAAAAGTTGATTGAAATGCAGTGCAATGCAACTAAAATGGAAAGATAGCATCGTGTCTAATCTTAGAGTGGCTGGTCTTAGCGCTCACTTTCAGGGAGAAAATGAAAACATAAGTAAGTTAATTATAACAACTGTGTCTTCCTTCTTCCATTTTTCATAGACAGTCTCAAGAGTCTGCCCTTTCTGCTTTGTGCCTGATGTATGATTGTTAGTTAAAATCGTTAAGCTGTTTATTGTTCCTCCCTTCCTAATTATACCAAACTGATATTTCATTAAATTGGAAAATTTTTAATCCTCTTTAATTGTAAATCCTGCTTTAATCCCAATTGTGAGTTTAACTGTACCCAGACTTTTGTGAAATTCTTACAATTGTCCATTGATAACTGAAGAGACAGTGTAAGCTCCATTTGGGTAACCTATACTTGGAGAAAAAGTGACTCACTCACCTCTACCCCGTCTTCAAAGGTGGTTTATTCCTGACCTTTGCAAGCTCCCCTTAACCCTCCTCCCCATGTCAAAATATACTGATCGCTGGTTCTGTGGTTTTAGATGTCCTTTGAGCCCTTATATCTGAGCTTTCTGTTTCATTTTATTTTTAACTAGGGGCAAATAGGTTGCCCAAATCTCAGTGATATCCTTTGAAGAAATACATCCGCATTTGGTTATGTTATTATGCATTTATTTGAAAAAGAAATATTGCCACTTCGTTCCCTCATAACTGCTTTCCAACCTGATTATCTTTGGTCTCTGTGGTCATAGCACAGTGACGCCCAGGTGGGGGGAAAGCAGGGGGTGTGAGGGGGTGTGAGAGGGATGTGAGTGCTGGTAGACTTTCCTCCTAAAGGCAACCTTGCAGACCAGTCATGGTAAAGGAACAGCTCCAGGGATGCCTAGGCTTTATCACACATGTACCCAGTGATTGTAGTCCCTTGCCCTTTAAAGGCTGAGCTCTTGAACAGTGTTCTTGCCTGATATTATTCCCTGGAGTGGACACTTAATGCAGCCTCTTTTTGGACCATGGACTATGCACTTATTAGGCCTTGAGCATGGCCAGCTCTATAATTTGCAGGGCCATTGCAAAAGGAAAATGTGGGCTCCATGCTTAAAAAACAGGAGAAAAGTGCCTTTAAAGGTCTTAAAATAGAAATCCTTTTCCTTTCTTCCACAGTCTCTCTTGATGTCATGGTGTTTTTCGTTGTTGTTGCTATTTAATGTCATTCTAAGTAAAGAAAAAATTAACACGCTAAATTATTAGCATGAAATGTACCATTCGTCTTTATATGATGCAGTGTTAGTTTTAAATGCAAATATAAGAGCATTCAAATTACATGAAGCACCCTCAAAATTACACAAGCCATATTCCAAAGCTCATACATACGTGGATGTGTATTTTGGTTTTACCGTAACCGTGGAAGCATGACACAAAACCAAGCCAGCTGTTTTACTTCATTCTTTTCCACACACACACACACACACACACACACACACACACACACACTCTATGTACTCTATCTGCAGCTATTGATGAGTAAGGGAAGACTGAAAGGAAAGTAATCATGGGCTGTCTTATCTTTTCCTTTCTTCCTATGCCGTCATTTTCAGTATAATTCACTGGTTCACTCCGGGAAGAAACACAAGTAAAAAAATAACATGTTATGGTTCCTTGCTCATTAGTGTTTATTAGAGCACCAGTGCCTTCTTTCTGGGTTCAAAGCAAGTTCTGGCTCAAACAGAAAGCATAGCCTCCAGGTGCTGTCAATGCCCCCTCTTACTTAGTCATAGCTGGAACACTGACCTTGCACTTGCTTTGAATCACTGAACTCCTATGCCCCATAGGTCCCCCAGGGTTCCTTGCTTATTGAGCAACGTGAATGCTATTTCATGGGCTGCAAGGAGTGACGATGGACACGCGTCGCATCTAACTCCCCTGCTCAGACAAGTACTCCATTGGCCGTCGTATTTCACTCACAAAGCATGAATTCAAAGGTAACATTGTGGAGATTTTCAAGACAGGAAGAGCGGAACATGAAGCCCAAAGAGGGACTCTTTGGGGCATGGGCCCTGGGCTACCACACGAGTCACATGCCCATGAAGTCAGCCCTGCCACTGAACTAGGAAACCACTAGTTTGACTGACACAGACTCAACCTTGGAAAAGTTATTAGAAGTTTTCAGAAGTGTCAGTTGGGAAGAAACATTTAAGTTATTATTCCTCATGTTTATAAACCATGGGAGACTTCAAAATTTGGTTTCTTTGACTGAGCTAATCAGGATGAACTGTTCCCTGTTCTATGTCACAAAATAATTTCATAAACTATGAATGCGCTGGATTATCTCTAGCTTCTAGTACAGTTTTCTGTCTGAACGACTGCACGCACCTAAGCTGCTCAACTCAGAGTCTCAGCCTACAGAACCTCCACCTCTGATTTATGCTGGGTCATTCTAGCTCAGAGCCTTGAGTGATGCTGTCTTTTGCACATGGCATTTGTGCATGTGTGATGTATCAGAGGTTTTCAGTGATGGCCTTCCATCCACAACGGGGATAATACACAGATAATAATGCCGTGAGAGGCAAAAGGGGAACTGTGGAGAAAGACCTTTACAAATTTGCCCAAAAGGAGCCATGCAGCATTGAGTACACGCATGCACGCGCACACACACACACACACACACACACACACACACACAAACACATGAGGAGGAAGAGGAGGAGGAGGGGGAGGGGGAGGAGGGGGAGGAGGGGGAGGAGGGGGGGAGGAGGAGGAGGAGGAGGAAGAAGCAGTAACATGTTTTCCCTTCTCAAGGACTGAGATGGCAAGTTGTCTGTTTATAAGTGACGTTTTTTAAGCTGACTCTGTGCACATTTCAAGCTTTTATCTTATTAAGTTACTGGAGACAAGGACTTTGCCAATAATCTGGACTCCTCACACTTAATAGGAAAGTTGCCAACCACTCCTTATTTCTTTAACTTATTTCAGAGAGCGAACCTGCATATCAACAGAAATAACCCTGGGGCCAAATGCACCTGTTTCTCTAGCAAGCAGCATTCCAGTCACATTTTTCTCTTTGTGTACTGTGGAGGGCTGAGGAAACAAACCCTCACCCCCCTGCCACTTTTCTAGCAGCAAGGAATGAGAGCAAGTCTGCTGCCCGCAGGGGCACAGTGTGCCGGTTCTTAAGTGTGATCAGTAGGGACCCTCCCTCCTCTCCTTGTCCTTGGGCGCTGACCTCAGCACCACATGTGTGCCAGGGCAAACAAAGACCAGTTTGGCTCTGCCTCCGCTCTCGCTGTCAGTCTCTCTCTGCTGTCTTTCCTCCCTTCGGCTGGAGCAGGTGCCAGAGGCATTGTGCCTGAAGCTGCGTGAGTCCAGTGGGCACGGTTGAGTCTAGAACATAGTAGAAAGGCACTACACACTCAGTGTCTTGCAAATCCTCTTTGTGGGACCTCCCCAGGCGCCCAACTTTCACTATGACCTGTGACCCCATCCATCAACCAAACCAGGCCACACATATTCACAGGGAGCCTCCTAAAAACATCCTGGTGACACGGACAGGGCAGCCACTGAGTTTGAAATAACAACAACCATAGTTCAGTGTTTGACTCTGGATATTTTTAACTGGATGAGCTGAGGTAAGTTACTTAATTCCGGAGGCTACTGTTTTCTCAATAATAAATTAGAGATGAAAATACCTCCTTGACTACCTCATGGTTCGTGAGGAAACGGAACAAATTTTAAAACTGCACATATAATAATATGCCATAAAAGAAACTATTAAGGGCTATTGAAAAGTCAGGCATTACCAGCAAGTGCCTAATACCATGCCAGGCAATGTGGAATCACAGTATCTAAGATGTCATGCCTATCAGAAATAAGCTCACAGTCTAGTTGGGAGGAAAGACCCTGTACATGGTACAAATATGCTCTTCACGCTGTAATGTCGGTTCTGTTAATCTTCCCATTTTACGTATGAGGTAATGAAATGCAGTGATCTTGAATAATTCTGTAGGTCATGTACCTGTAGGAAAATGGGGAAACGGCAGGTCCAAAATATGAAACCCATCTGGACAAAACTATAATTCAAAAACATACATGTACCCCTGTGTGCATAGCAGCACTATTCACAATATCCAAGACATGGAAATAACCTAAATGTCCATTGACGGATGAATGGATAAAGAGGATATGGTACAGATATACAATGGAATACTACTCACCCATAAAAAAAGAATGAAATAATGTCATTTGCAGCAACATGGATGGACCTAGAGACTATCATACTAGGTGAAGTAGGTCAGAAAGAGAAAGACAAATACCATATATCACTTATATGTGAAATATAAAAGATGACACAAACGAACCTGTCTATTTAGGTCTTCCACCCATTTTTTAATTGGATTGTTTGTTTTTTTGATATCGAGCTCCATGAGCTATTTGTATATTTTGGAGATTAATCCTTTTTCCATTATTTCACTTGCAAATATTTTCTCCCATTCTGAGGGCTGTCTTTTCATCCTCTTTATGGTTTCCTTTCCTTTCCTTAAAAGCAAAAGCTTATAAGTTTCATTAGGTCTCATTTGTTTATTTTTGTTTTTATTTCCAACACTCTAGGAGGTGGGTCAAAAAAGAGCTTGCTGTGGTTTATGTCATAGAGTGTTTTTCCTATGTTTTCCTCTAAGAGCTTTACAGTGTCTGCTGTTACATTCAGGTCTTTAACCCATTTGGAGTTTATTTTTGTGTATGGTGTTAGGGAGTGTTCTAATTTCATTCTTTTTTTTTTTTTTTGCGGTAAGTGGACCTCTCACTGTTATGGCCTCTCCCGCTGCAGAGCACAGGCTCCAGACACGCAGGCTCAGCGGCCATGGCTCAAGGGCCCAGCCGCTCCGTGGCACGTGGGATCCTCCCTGACTGGGGCATGAACCCGTATCCCCTGCATCAGCAGGCAGACTCTCAACCACTGCACCACCAGGGAAGCCCTAATTTCATTCTTTTACATGTAGCTGTCCAGGTTTCCCAGCACCACTTATTGAAGAAGACACACAGATGGCCAAGAGGCACATGAAAAGATGCTCAACATCACTAATTATTAAAGAAATGCAAATCAAACCTACAGTGAGATATCACCTCACACGTCAGAATGGCCATTATCAAAAAAACTAGAAACAATAAATGCTGGAGAGGGTGTGGAGAAAAGGGAACCCTCCTGCACTGTTGGTGGGAATGTAAATTGGTGCAGCCACTATGGAGAACAGTATGGAGGTTCCTTAAGAAACTAAAAATAGAACTACCATACCACCCAGCAATCCCACTACTGGGCATATACCCTGAGAAAACCATAATTCAAAAAGAGTCATGTACCACAGTGTTCATTGCAGCACTATTTACAATAGTCAGGACATGGAAGCAACCTAAATGCCCATCGACAGATGAATGGATAAAGAAGATGTGGCACGTATATACAATGGAATATTACTCAGCCATAGAAAGAAACGAAATTGAGTTATTTGTAGTGAGGTGGATGGACTTAGAGTGTGTCATACAGAGTGAAGTAAGTCAGAAAGAGAAAAACAAATACCATATGCTAACACATCTATATGGAATCTAAAATTTAAAAAAATGGTTCTCATGAACCTGGTGGCAGGACAGGAATAAAGACATAGACATAGAGAATGGACTCGAGGACACAGTGGGGGAAGGGGAAGCTGGGACGAAGTGAGAGAGTAGCACTGACATATACACACTACCAAACGTAAAACAGATAGCTAGCGGGAAGCAGCCGCATAGCACAGGGAGATCAGCTCGGTGCTCTGTGACCACCTAGAGGGGTGGGATAGGGAGGGTGGGAGGGAGACGCAAGAGGGAGGGGATATGGGGA
>NC_041226.1:68300213-68301719 GCF_002837175.3 Physeter macrocephalus
CACCTAGAGGGGTGGGATAGGGAGGGTGGGAGGGAGACGCAAGAGGGAGGGGATAGGGGGATATATGTATGCATATGGCTGATTCACTTTATTGTGCAACAGAAACTAACACAGTATTGTGAAGCAATTATACTCCAATAAAGATCTATTAAAAAAGTGAACCTATCTATGAAACAGAAACAGACTCCAGACACAGAGAACAGACTTGTGGTTGCCGGCGGGCAGGGGGGATGGATTGGGAGGTTGGAGTTAGTAGATGCGAACTATTACATATAGAATGGATAAACAACAAGGGCCTACTGTATAGCACAGGGAACTATATTCAACACCCTGTGATAAACCAGAATGGAAAAGAATATAAGAGAGAATGTATACGTATGTATATCTGAATCACTTTGCTTTACAGTAGGAATTAACACAACATTGTAAATCAACTATACTTCAATAAAAAAAATACAAAGAAACCCCAAAGTATGAAACCCCTGAAGTCTAACTTCAGAGCCCAAACTTCACTTTGACACCATGCCATCTCCTTTTATTGGTACCAAATATTTAGTACAGACAATAATTATGTAGAATTAGTTATGGAAGAGATCAATATAGTAATCCTTTCAAAGATCCTCTGTGAGTACCTTTCCCTCAGAGCCCTATTTTTAGCTTTATGAAAAGCCATAGTAATAGTCTAAATATAAAAACTAAGCCTTCTTAATGCGCTCCCACCTCTGAAGCTCTCAAAATCTGTCAGTCTGTTTAAATTGTAGAGCTCCTTATGAAAGTGTTTATGGAACACCCGGGACAGGAGACTTGGATGCCTCGCGGAGAAGGTGTCTTTCAGGAAATCTCAAAGCATGCCCTACAGATGCCAGTAGCTCTGCCCACACATGGGCCTGATTCTGCCAAGGACACCGTATTTGCTAGTAGAGTTTATGTCTCTGTTTCCTCATGGCCCCTTGCTCTAAAGAACCGATCTCTGTATCATTCCTTTGAAACAATGCCGGTCCAATAAATAATGCAATAGAATCTAATAGCATTTCTGGCTCTTGCAGGGTCAAAAGGATATGTCAGATGATAAAGAGCAATTTGAACACACCAAGGGGCAGCACAATTGAAAAATAAAAGATGAGGTCTTAGTGAGAAGGCTGCTCTGGAGAAGAAAATGACAAACTTATTCCTTCTTCAAATCTGATAGAACTCACTGGCTCATGAATCTTCCCTTATGTCTTTTGACAGTTCTATTCAAAAATCATAGAATCTTAACGTGTCTGCCCCTAATTCTGCCTCTGCTAATGACTATCTTGTATTCATTTCAGCTGACCCCCCACCACATGGCCACATTCAACGAAGAGGCCATATTCTAAGAGTTTGAGATAATAAGGCTGAAACCCTACAGATCTCTTCTTGATATCAGAAAATGGGGTATTTTTCTCTGAATGGCTTTTTGCATGAGTTTGCTCATGAGGTTTTTTTTTTTTTTTTTTTTTTTTTTTCAGTACGCGGGCCTCTCCC
>NC_041226.1:68301849-68317312 GCF_002837175.3 Physeter macrocephalus
GCGGGCCTCTCACTGCCGTGGCCTCTCCCGCTGCGGAGCACAGGCTCCGGACGCGCAGGCTCAGCGGCCATGGCTCACGGGCCCAGCCGCTCCGCGGAACGTGGGATCTTCCCGGACCGGGGCACGAACCCGCGTCCCCTGCATCGGCAGGCGGACTCCCAACCACTGCGCCACCAGGGAAGCCCTGCTCATGAGTTTTCATTTGATGTTTGAGTGTTGAAGAGTGAGTGGACAGTTCAACCAGGCTCGCAGCACTCCTCACTGGACACCAGTCCTGTGCAGCTGAACTTGGTGTGTTTGGGTGGCCACGTGTTGGTGGACATTCACCATTAGACTTCTAGGAGACCCCTAAGAGATTTTTGCCTTTGGCATCACAGCCGGATGACTCAGAATCGGACGTTTGCAGAACATTTTCTTGGGTAAATTTCTAATAGATCTGGAGCAACTCGACATGTGACATCCAGCCAGGGATTTGGTCACAGAGCCCCTAGAGGCCAGCAGAAGCCAGACACTCTGCAGCATAGAGCCATGCTGTGCATGCTGAGTCTTGGATGTCTGTGCTCCACAAGAATAAGTTTGGACTAAGGAAAACCCTTAAAGGCTCTAACAAGTAACCGGAGGCCAGTCCCAGGATGACCTGAACGCCAAGTGCTTTCTGGAAGTCCTAAAGAGTCATCACATGTCTTCCCCACTAGGCTATAAGTCTGTGTTAACCATTGTTTTCCCTATGCCTGGTACAGGGTCTGGTGCACAGCAGCCACTGAACAAGTCAGAGTTATTATTTTGGGGGCCGGGAGGTGGGGTCTTTAGGGATCAAGCTATGGGACCTGACCAAGTGAGGCACCATCAGGGCCCAGCAATTGCCCTGTAATATACATAGTACATTAGTAGACCCCCCCCAGATTTTCATGCTGCCCCTCTCCTTGGAGTCAATCCTAGTGAATTCTGAACATGGACATGCTTAAGGAAAACACAGATGAATCTGTATTTCTGTAGCCTCTTTAAAGTTGTTCCCCTTGAGCAAACTTGCTCCAGCTGTCTCCTAGAATAAGTCCAAATTTGTTTTCAACTTTTTATTTTTCATTTTAAAACTTAGCTTGTTAACATAAATAGAAGAGAATGAAATGGATTCAGCCATGACCCTTAGCTTTGTAAGAAATGTGCTGTGTGACCAAGGAGCAATAAAAAATTCCAACCCAGACAAGTTAGAGGCGGCAGAAGTCACTTTCCTGAAGAACTAAAGCAGCCCAGCGTTTATGGTACTGGCATTGTTGATGTTTGTTATATAACATTATTATTTTTTTAATTAATTTGTTTTATTTTTGGTTGTGTTGGGTCTTCATTGCTGCGCGCGGGCTTTCTCTAGTTGCGAGCAGGGGCTACTCTTCGTTGCGGTGCGCGGGCTTCTCATTGTGGTGGCTTCTCTTGTTGCAGAGCATGGGTTCTAGGCATGTGGGCTCAGTAGCTGTGGCACGCGGGCCCAGTAGTTGTGGCTCGCGGGCTTAGTTGCTCCGCGGCATGTGGGATCTTCCCGGACCGGGGCTCGAACCCGTGTCCCCTGCATTGGCAGGTGGATTCTTAACCACTGTGCCACCAGGGAAGTCCCAAGTCTCTCTTTTTTTTAAATTGACTGCTCTGTTTTCCTCCTCAGTTTCAGGTTGTTAGTAGGAATGCCGAAAGGATTAAGGATTTATGGTAATTTGGATATTTGGCAAGTTACTTCAAAGGTAGCATCTTTTGGTCGGATAGATTTTTAGGGGTTACAAACGTGTCCTCCGGCGTCTCCGAATGCAAGGGTTTTAAATTGCCATGAGACTTGAAATTTTATCATGCTGTTATTTCCCTGAAAGAAGGGTGGGCATAACATAAATCTCCTCAGGAAATAAAGCACATTTTCCTTCCGTTTCAACTCATGGTGAAAGTGTTCAGTATCTTAAGAAGTATCTTATTAGGTGCTTTCTTTTTGCAGGTACTAAACTAAGTCAGCTATATGCATTTTTGCATTTATTTTCAGGACATCCTCATGAGGTGCCATAGTATTATTCTCCCTAGCTTATATGTGGGGAAACTGAGCATCACAGAAATTTTTCAACTTATCCAAGGTCTCAGAGGCTGTACCAGTTATTATTTTAGTGTTTCTTAGCTCACACTTTTTTTTATCCTGCTTTGTGAGCTGAGGTCTCCACAAACCTCATTTCCCCTTTGCCTTCCAACAGGTAGCCCTGGAGGGGACCAGCAAGGCTGCAAGAGGCAGAAGGGACTTATATTAGTTACGCAGGACTGTCTTAATCAAGCTACCCACACACTGGGTAGCTTAACACAACAGAAAAGTAGTCTCTTGCATAGAAGTCTGAACTCAAGGTGTCGCCAGGGCCCACTCTCGGGGAAGGGTCTGTCCCATGCCTTTCTCTTGGCTTCTGTATTGCTGGCAGTCCTTGGCATGTCTTGGTTTGTACATGCGTCACCCAGTCTCTGTCTCCATCACTGCACGGCCATCTTCACGTGGCGTTCTCTTTGTGTGCGTCTGACTCTGTGTCCCTTCTCTTCTCTAGGGACACCAGTCCTATTGGAATAAGGGGCCGCCCTACGCCAGTAGGACCTCATCTAATCTCACACCTTAATTAATCTGCAGAAACCCTATTTCCACATAAGATCACATTCACAGGAACCAGGGGTTATGACTTTAATCCATCTTTTGCGGGGATACAGTTCTACCCGCAACAGGACTAGTCTTTTTCCGCTGCTTTTGTCTTCCTTGTAGGATTCACTTACGAGGCGAGTGGTGGTCCTAGCAGAGCCGCAGAGTTCACTGCAGTGGCCGTGGCTCTAAAGATTCCAAAGCACATAGTCTCCAGAGCCTTTTTTTGTCTCTCAGGATTCGGGCAGCATGTTCCTCTACCCAACAATCCTTCAGCCCTGCCGGGCCCTCCTCAGCTCTCGTGCTCGCAACTGCCGTCTTCAGGTGCTAGCCCTGTTAAACCTTAAAGTTCTATTTTACTTCTTCTTGTAGTTAATCATCTTGTACTTAGGCAACAATTATTAAATTATTATTATTATTAATTAATTATTATTAATTATTAATTATTATTATTATTATTAATTATAAAATTATTATTAAATTCCCTCTGTTCAGATATTGGTCTCCTTACGGGACCTTGACATGGGTGATGGACGGGGAACTCACACTTAAGCCAGTGAACTGTTGCATCTGGGTTATGTCTTAGGAGAAAGCACTGGAATCTTTCCCCAATCCTCAATTTTCTACTGTCATTGTGAAATGACATGGATGAAAGTCACCTATCCTAGTTAGTTTTGAAGCCAGTGTGAAAGGGCAAATCAACCTTAGAACCATCTTTAAAATCTGCTCTGATCTCTAAATGTCCACGAGTGGTGGACACCATCACTACCGTCCTACTCCTACTTATTACCAGCAACCCCACTGCATGGGAATCATTAGGGCTCTTTAGAGGTACCCCGCTTTCATCTCCTTCTGGGCACATGATGACATTGCCTTTGCTTACCTCTTTTGAAGTTAGCCGTGGCCACGTCTTCCTTTGGCCAGTGAAATGTGAAGGGGAGTGGCCTGTGTCACTTCCAAGCTGAGCTTTAAGGGCCAATGCGTGAGCACCATGTTCCTATCCTCTGCCCTGTCAGTCATGGAACCATATCTCAAAACAGAACTTCTACAAGCCCATGTCCCCGGGTGACCACAATGAACAAAGCACCCAGCCAACCTGAGCTGCACGTGCAGCATGAGAGAGAAATAAAGGTTTGCTGGACCATTCGTTCCTGCAGCATGCCAGAGCCTGTCCTGTTTGGTCCTCACAGGTTCCTGTGTCTAGGGGCAATCTCTTAAGCGCATACATTTTTGATAGCTTATTCATTTGTCTCCTGGGACTTTGTGCTTGCCTGGTTTTCCTTCACCCCCATTGGGGTCTCCTTTGTTGCAGCTCTGCTGGATTCTTCTGCCGTGCTGTTCTGGAAATGCTGAAATGCATCAGGGCTGTATCTTCAGTCCTCTTTTCTATTTATACTCTCTCCCTAGAAAATCTCATTCCACCCCATGGAATTAATTTATATCTGCCCAGAAATTGGCCCTAATTACCAAACACATATCACGAACTACCTTGTAATCCTCTCCCTCTTGATGTCTCATGGACCACTTTAAATTTCAGATACCTAACAGAAAGTTTGATTCTTCTCCACACCCGCAGAAAATCTTCTCCATCTCAAATAATCATACCAGCATTCATCCAATTGCTCAAACTTCAAACCTGGAAGTCATTTCTGATTCTGTTCTCTCTACCGGGTCCCCACGCAATCCATCACTAGGTCCTACTGGCTCCCGTCCCCAAACTTTTACCAAATCTGACTGCTATCACCGCTTCTGCCCCATAGTCAGAGTCTCCAATCTGGGAACTGGTAAACTGCAACCTCTTAACTGATCTTTCTGCTTTCACTGCTAGACTGCTCACATCCATTTTCCACACAGCAGCTATAGTATTCTTCTTTTTTTTTTTTTTTTGCGGTACGCGGGCCTCTCATCGTTGTGGCCTCTCCTGTTGCGGAGCACAGGCTCCGGACGCGCAGGCTCAGCGGCCATGGCTCACGGGCCCAGCCACTCCGCGGCACGTGGGATCCTCCCGGACCGGGACACGAACCCGCGTCCCCTGCATCGGCAGGCAGACTCTCAACCACTGCGCCACCAGGGAAGCCCTATAGTATTCTTTTTAAAATATGAATTACATCCTATTGCTCTTCTACTCTGGTAACCTCCAAAGGCTTTCTGCTACACTTAGAATACAACCAAACTCCTGTAGAAAAGGTAACTTATAAACCCCATAGCTGTTCATTTAGAAAATGTAACTGAAGTTAGAAGCCGCAGGCCTCCTTTCAGAGTTTAATAAGAAATCTTACAAGAATGGGAGACTGTTGATTTCGGCGCTTGAGAAGACAAACTGTTCAACTCTCATTACTTGTTGTCAGGTAAGTAAGAGGAAAATGTAGCTAGTATATACACATACTAGTTACCTACAAACTCATGGGTGAATTTGCATTTGTTTTTTTACTGAGGAGATCAAAGAACTTTCCTGTAATCTTGAAAGGATTCTTAAAAGTTCCGAGACTGTTGGCGTGTGTCCTTAAAAGATGAAAAATGTCTACTATAAGATGTCGCACTTATAAGATTGTTATGTTGTAAAAAAAAAAAAAAAAATGTTTGTTCACCTAAGGTTGCTAACTAGTTTTGTCATGGGCGATTGATTTTTACCTACAACCTTGGGATAATCATTTCACTCTGACCTCCCTCATCCATTTCTAATAAAACCAACTCATATAGAAGGACTATCGCAGATTCTTTTCAACCTAGGAAGAAATTTAAGAAGCATTTCTTCCTTGTAATAATTTGTAAGTAATAATAGATTGTTTTAAAATAAATATTCATTAAAAAGCATTACTTAGTGTCTCTTTCACAGTATTCCTTACCTTGGCTTCCAAGGCCCTATGTGATTGGACCACCATCTACCTCTCTCCTTTTTTCCTGTTTCCTCATCCACTATCTCCAGGTACTTTGGCCTTGTTTCTAGAACACTGCAAGCTCATTCCAATCTTAGGCCCTTTAGGCCTGGTGGCTTTTTGTTTTTTGTTTTTTTTTTTTTTCGGGATATTTTAGCATCTTTTAACAACTGGCTTAAATTTATTAACTATTGACCACAAACTTATAAGCATCCTTCATAAATATTTGGCCTTTTCAGATTTATTGAATATGTTGATAATTTCGACCTTATTCTTTTGTTAATGTTTGCTAAACTTCTTTTTAAACTTTTTATTTTATATTGGAGTATAGTTGATTTACAACATTGTGTTAGTTTCAGGTATATAGCAAAGTGATTCAGTTACACAAATACACATGCATCCATTCTTTTTCAGATTCTTTTCAGGGATAGGTTATTACAGAATATTGAGTAGAGTTCCCTGTCTATATAGAAGGTCTTGTTCTGCTTGAAATGTGTTTTCCCTGCTCTTACCATGACTCAAGTACTACACATTCTTTTGGGGAGGGCGGGCATCTTTTTTTTTTTTTTTTGAATTTTATTTTATTTTTTTATACAGCAGGTTCTTATTAGTTATCCATTTTATACATATTAGTGTATAATGTCAATCCCAATCTCCCAATTCATCTACATATTCTGTTTGGTCCAAGTGCCTCATCCAAGAAGTCTTCCCATATCACTCTACTAAACTTCCCCCCAAGCCCAATAAATCTCATTACCCTGCTTCTTTTCTACATTCTATTTGTTGTATGAAACTGTGTTATTTGCTACTTGTTTGTCTTCTTCCATTAGAATACAAATTCCATAAAGGCAAAGACCTTGTCTGTCTCGTTCATCAGTTTCTTCCTGGCATCTTGTCTATAGCTGGTCACATAAAGGATTGTGGAATGAGTGAGTAAATGTTTATAACTTCAAAAGCATTTTAATGGCTAGTAATAGCACAGTACTATCTAACATATCTAGATGAATTAGGGCCAAGGGCAGTTCTGCAAAAAGAAAATTGCCTGGTTCAGGCAATATTTTAGCACACGTCTTTTGTGGGCCACAGCTGTAAGTGGTTTAGATAATGTGTTTTATATCAAAGACCACTTGAAAATTGTCTGTATTGATCCACCTATGAATTAGCAAGAACTCAGCCCACAGTTCCAAGGTTTCACTAGTGTATTGTGAAAGCTAGGCTGAGCTGGTATAGTACATAAGTGCAGTTTACTGAAATAATTAGGATTCCACAAAAATCCTCCTGCTAAGAAACTTCTCAGCATGTCTGTCTTCAGATCTATAACTGTGCCTGAATAACACCTGATAGATGCAGAGGTTGTGGTCTCAACTAATCGGCTTTAGTTGGGTCAGCAGCTCAGTTCAGGGAGTGGCCAAGGACTCAGTCCTTCAAATGGACCAGGATTGAGTAAAGGAGACATAAGCCCAGGCTGGTGGTAGGCACTCAGATATGGTACATCAGTCAGACATTAAGAGACCAGTTGTCGAGAAAATTGGGATAATCCTTCAATATAAGTTATAATTTATTTTGTTTGTTGTGTCTACTTGAGATTCAAAGATGGCTGCATGGCACAGTGAAAAGAACACCGTAGAAGACGGTGACTCTCTGCCTCTTAAAAGCTTGGTGGGAGGTACCTGTACAACCTTTTAGGCCTGGAGCTTTTTTTAGTTACTACAGCATCAATATATAACATGGTTTTTAGTCCATTTGTATTTTCCATTTCTTCTTATGCCAATTAAAAAAAATCATTTTTGCTAGAAATTTACCTTCTTCATCTTGATTTTCAAGGTTATAGTGATTTCATCTCTCTTACAGATATGTATATATCTAGAGAGAGATTCTGTTATATTTTAGTTTATTTCACTCTTTGATTCTGCATTTTGTGTAGCTGTATCTTCTGTCGATCTCCCATCTCTCTTCTGGCATCTTCAGGGCTGGGCTGAATGTGCAGGAGAACTTACAGCCTTGGTTGAGCATCTGATCCAGAGATATTTTTAGTTGCTTTCAAAACGTTTTATGCATTTTTCTGTTTTTACTAGCCATTGAATTTACCAAAAAAAATCAAGAGAGACATTTTCTGATGGAGAAAGCAGTGACAGGTAGACTGTTTTGATACAAGGTAGGCCCCATCTGCAAATCTCTCTTACGTTTTTCTCATTCGAACATGAGTTTAATTAGAAACAGGCAACCACCTCACATATTTTGGTATTCTACCATGAAATTCCCTGCAAATGGATCAAAACTGTTTCATATGTAAAACAAAAATCAGAAAAGCACTTAGTACTTCATTCCCCTGCTTTCATCCAAATATTGTACAAATTGAATTAACCTCAGTTTATCAGTCAGATGTTCAAGTCTGTCCTTGCAGCACATTAAAATTTAAGGGTTTTTTATAGGACAAGTTGTTTTTGTTTTTTTTTTTTGATAGGCTGTCTCTTTTTGACCTGAAACAGATTTGAAGGCACTTCAGTACAAACTTTCGTCAATGTTTGCTCTCTTATATTAGTTTGTCTTTCAAAGTAATTCTGAAACTGACCTGAATTTTACTCCATTAGACGACGTGTCGATGTGGAATTCTGCTAAGTTTACTTGTGCATATTTTTGGTAAAAACTTATACACTGATGTGTATAAAATTGATGACTAATAAGAACCTGCTGTATAAAAAAAAGTGATCAAATGTATTCTATTGGAAAGAAGCAAAAATAGACCATATTTACTGTCTAAATTATATAATTTAATGATTAAAAAAAAAAAGAATACAAAAAAAATTTTTCCCCAAATTGTTGATGTCGCTTTGTTCTCCTGTGAGTCTGTGTCCCTCCAACATAGTTCTGGCCCTAGAAGGTGTGCAAACCTCTGTTTTATTTTTTTTTTTAATTTTTAAAATTAATTTTATTTATTTATTTATTTTTGGCTGCGTTGGGTCTTCGTTGCTGCGCGCGGGCTTTCTCTAGTTGCAGCGAGTGGGGGCTACTCTTCATTGTGGTGCGCGGGCTTCTCATTGCTGTGGCTTCTCTTGTTGCAGAGTGCACTTCCCTTGTTCTCTCTAGGGCGCGTGGGCTTCAGTAGTTTTGGCGCATAGGATTAGTTGCTTTGCGGCATGTGGGATCTTCCCGGACCAGGGCTCGAACCTGTGTCCCCTGAATTGGCAGGCGGATTCCTAACCACTGTGCCACCAGGGAAGCCCCAAACCTCTGTTTTAAAACAGTAAAGAGGTATAGGCTGAATCTGTACTGACCACAGGGCAACTCTTTGTATTATGTTGTCATTGTTATATTTTTATTTTTTGCCTCTTAATATAGGGAACAAAATATTCTTAATCAAGAAACACTCTTGTAGTGGTTGTTAGTATTCGGTAAAGTTTCAATTAATGCTACTTAAATAATGCCATGTAATACGCTAGTCTTGGGGATCTGCTTATATTTATTTATTTTTCTGGAGAAGTAGACAATTGTAATTCAGGATCTGCAACCATGTGAGTCACATGTGAGTCCTCGTGCAGGATCTGCTTATATTTAATTTAGGATTTAATATCCATGAATACTTAAAACATAAAGCTATTTTTAAACTATAAAATAAAACCATTCATTTGGAATTCTAAAAGAAAGAGAACTCTATCTTAATGCAAAGGTGACTTTCTATTTTTTCGCTTGATTTTTTTTTTCAGTATATTCAATGGCTAGTGAAAATAAAACAATTGGTAAAATTTTAAAACAGAAAAAAATTTCTTGCTTTAAATTTGCAGGAAGGTTTGTAAATTTTAGGATTACCTGACGGATTCATTTTGCTTTCATATTGATTATGACGAAATATCTGACATGTCTGAAGTTCTTTGTTTTATTTCTTTCACTCCCGACTCTTCTCCAGATAATCATTCAGGATTAATATGAAGCATTTCATAACACTACTTAACTAGCATAATAATCCTTAAAACTCAGAGTGTTTACTCAATTCCAGGGACCATATTTGCTCATATTGGCACATACTAGCTCATGACTACTGCTTATGAGATAGGTTTTATTATCTTTATTCCCACTTTATAGATAAGAAAACTGAGCCACAGAGAAATTCAGTCACTTGCCCAAGGTTATAGCTGCTAGTGGCAGAGCTGCGATTCGAACCCACGCTCCATAGCGCTAAAGGTCACATGTCGAATCATGATTCTATATCACCGTGGTTCAGTGTGATACAGGTTTGCTGTCCATTTGTTTATTTTGTGCCTTTGTAGAACTGGAGGTGGAAGTTTGCTCTCCAGAGTACCAGAACAGCTGGTAAATTAATATTTCTCCATGTTAAAAAATCCTAGAAATGAGAGGTCTTCTAGACCATTCCCTGACCTGCTCACCCATTTAGGTTAGAATCTCCTAAAGTTACTTAAATAGTAAATATCATATACTCAGCACTGAAAATACACAGATCATAGGACTTCCCTGGCGGTCTAGTGGTTAAGACTTCACTTTCCAGTGCAGGGGGTGTGGGTTCGATCTCTGGTTGGGGAACTAAGATCCCACAGGCCTCGCGGCCAAACAACCAAAACAAAACAGAAGCAATATTGTAACAAATTCAATAAAGACTTTGAAAAGGTCCACATGAAAAACAAATCTTTAAAAAAAAAGAAATATACAGAACAACACTTTAAAAATAAAATATTTCTGGCCAGTCAGAGATTAGACCTGTTCGTATTTGTCAGTGTTGTCTTGACCAGAGTACAAAGTTTCATAAACGCTGAAAAAGGAAAAAAAAAAAAAAAAAAAAAAAAATTAGATGTGGCTGAAAATGTTTCCCTTCACCAGCAGATGTCACTGTTGCCTCTTAGCACGGAACGTTTGCCATCCACTGGCGACAAACTTGATGGAGAGGATGAGAGCTATTTTACTGAAATCTCTGTAAGTCTTCGGATACAAGCCAATATTGCTTTGGCATGCAGACAAATAATTATGCAAAAGATGGAGGGAGTGTGTTTCCACACGTTTACAGAGAGCCCAGTGGATTTCAGACAACCTGGTCCCCCTCTGCTACCTCAGGCAGCAGCACCCTGGAGGAAGGCTGGGGATACGTGGAAGGAATTCCTGTGCAGTCAGCACAGAGCCATTCTCATTCCACGTGGCCAGTAGGACTCAAGCGAAGCACGAGAAAGCCAGAGTCACATTCTGAACACCTCTGCTGGGTCTGGGGATGCAGAAGTAACCAAAAACTGCTCTGCACCCTGCCTTCACCCTGAAGGTAGCAGGAAAGCACGAACAATCCTGGCAAACCAGAAAGCATGGCTGTGACCTTTGTACATTCCCCCATGCCCAAAAAATATCCTACTACTCTGAAAACTTGCCATGATCTTTGCTTTCAGTAACATTAGGATAAAATCATTAACCATTTGAATGATTCCATAATCAAGTAATATGATACCTTTTAAATAATAATTGTCTACAGATGTATCAATTATTTGGGGTGCTAAAAATATCTGCTCCTCAAAAAGGTTTACTTATACAGGTGACCCTTGAACAAACTTGGGGGTTAGAGATACCGACCTCCCATGCAGTCCAAAATCCAGGTACTGCCTTCTCTGTGTCAAAAATCCAAGGGCAGGAAGCTAAAACAGTTTGGATACAATCAGGACTCAAACCCTAGTTCTTTTGATTCCACATATTGCAATCTCTAATCAAACACAAACTTCTCCCTACACCTAGTTAATATAAAGATCGTAAAATGAAAATACAGGTACCATATTTATTGAAAAATACCCGTGTGTAAGTAGACCTGTGCAATTCAAACCCGTATTGTTCAAGGGTCACCTGTACTCTAGTAAATTCTCTTGCCTGTGGTAGTCGGGAAATATATTCTAGCTAAATTTTAAGATTTTGTTTTGGAGGTCATTATGGAAAACTTTTCTACGATCAATCAGCACATTCTTCTAACTTGGTCTGATGATTTTGGAAGCTCATTGACAAAAAGGATATGATGTCAGCCTTTGCTTCTGGATGTGGGCTATGCTTTGGTCAACCTGGTTGGTAATGAGAAGACAGCTAAAGGCTGACCCTCAGTGCTATGAGGGAAGCAAAAGGACCCCTTCAACTCAAGCTGAGATTCACAATTATATCTCCTAAGGAACACTAATTCCTAGGTCACAAATAGTTTGAAACAAGATGGTGATGCCTACTTTGTGGAATGATTTTCTAGCAAAATTTTAAAATTCACTGTGACTGCCCTGCCTTGGTCTTTAGAATACAGAATGCCCAGTTAAAATTGGATTTCAGGTAACAAAGAAAACTTTTTAGTATAAGCATATATACTTCATAAGTATTCCTTTTTTATACTGTTGGATTCAATTTGCTAACATTATGTTAAGGATTTTCACTTGTATGTTCTTGGGGGATTTTGCCCTGTAATTTCTTTTTCTTGCAAGCTCTTTTTTTTTTTTAAGGTTTTGATATCTAGGTGATGGTGGCCTCATAAAATGAGTTAGGAAGTGTTCCTTCTGCTTTCTAAAAGAGCGTGTAAGATTGGCACGATTTCATCTTTAAATGTTTAATAGAATTCACCAGCAAAATTATCTGGACCTGAAGTTTTCTTTGTGAGAAAGTTTTTGATAGCAAATCCAATACCCTTAATAAAATTTTCTATTTCTTTTGTACCAGGTTTGGGAGATTTTATTTTTCATCTGAGTTTTTAAAACTTATTGGCATGAAGTTATTCATATTGTTCCCTTTCTATCCTTTTAATTATTGTAGGATCTGTAGTAACATGCTCTTTCATTCTCGATGTTTACAATTTTTGTTTTCTCTTTTTTTTCCTGAGTATTACTATTTCTCAACTTTGTTAATCTGTTCAGAGAACCATTTTCTGGCTTTAATTTTCTCTATTGTTGCCCTTTACTTTTTTCTGTGATTTCTCTCCTATCTTTACTCTTTCATTTCTTATGCTTTAGGTTTAAGATGCTATTCTGTTTCTAGTCTTGTAAGATGCATTTACATCACTGGTTTTAAATTTACCTCATTATCTAATATAAGCATTTCCCACTTACCACTACTTTAGTTGCATCCCTCAATTTTTTAATATACTGTACTTCTATCATTATTCAGTTTGAAATATTCTGATTTCCCTTGAGATTTCTTCTTTGACCAATAGGGTCCAAATATTTGGGGTTTTTTAACATATATTATTGTCACTGATTTTTAATTTAGTTGTGTTGTGGTCAGAGAACATACTCTGCAATCTTTTGAAATTTATTAAAATGTATTTAATAACCAGCATGCGGTCTATTTTGGGGAACATTTTATGTTGTCTTGAAAAGATTGAATATTCTGCCATTGTGAGTATAAGGCAAGGTTAGTAATGTTGTTAAAATCTTCAAAATCCTTACCAATTTTTTTTGTCTGGTTTCATCAATTTCTGAGAGAGTGTGTTAAGTCCCGAAATTTGGTTGTATGGTCTCTATTCTTTCAATTCTGTCACTTTTTGTTTCATGTACTTTGAAGCTCTGTTATTGAGGCATATATGCGTATGATTTTTATGTTCTGATGAAATGGCTCTTTCATCTTCATGACATTTCCTTGCATACCTCTGACATTACTCCTTGTCTCCAAGTCTACTTTGTCTGGCATTAACATAGTCACACCAGCTTTCCTATTCTTAGCATTTTTCTTTTTTTTTGGCCACGCTGCACAGCATGCAAGATCTTAGTTCCCCGACCAGGGATCAAACCCATGTCCCTTGCAGTGGAAGCATAGAGTCTTAACCACTGGACTGCCAGGGAAGTCCCTTAGCATTTTCATGGTATAACTATCCCCATATCTTTTCTTTCAACCTACCTGTGTCCACTCCCATTACACATTTGGGATGGAGGAAACTGTCGCTGTGTGGTCCATGGGCCCACTGAGAGCTGGCCCTGTACCAGGACTCCATTTAAGTCACCCTATGTGTTCTCACTCCAGCAGGGGCTGTGATAATGCTTCCTGTCAGTATGAATATCACCCTATCCTTTGCCAAAGCAGCCTACTGCCATTTACAAAGGTAACAATACAGCAGGAAAGGGGAATACCTAGACATTGCAGGGACTGTTAGTCACATTGTATTACAAGATCTTGCAAGGCAACTACCTCTCCAACCTCATGTGGCCGCTCACCCCAACATACTGTCTTCCAACAGTGTCCTCAGTGCCCTGCTGCCTGACTCTTTCACCTTGCTCATCCTATACAGTTGGCCCTTTGTATCTGCAGGTTCCACATCCTTGGATTCAACCAACCATGGATCAAAAATGTTCAGAAAAAAAATCCAGAAAGTTCCAAAGAGCAAAACTTGAATTGGCTGCTGCATACTGGCAAGTATTTACATGATATTTACAATTATCTACATAGCATTTACATTGTATTAGATATTATAAGTAATCTAGAGATGATTGAAGTATGCAGGAGACTGTGCATAGGTTATATGCAAATACTACCACATTTTATATAAGGGACTTGCACACTCTTGAATTTTGGTATGCACAGGGGTCCTAAAACCCACCTCCTGGGCTGTCGTGGGATCTCGACTCTTGGAAACTATTTCACTAGTGTGTTTTGCTCTTATGCATACATGTAAAAATGCATAGCTGTCAGTGTTTTTAATTGAATTGAGTAAAAATATACAGCACAGCTTTCCTTTGTTTATTTATTTTTTATTTTAATAAATTACCAGAGGACCTTCAAGATGGTGGAGGAGTAAGATGTAGAGATCACCTTCCTCACCACAAATACATAAAAAATACATCTACATGTGGAACAACTCCGACAGAACACTTACTGAACGCTGGCAGAAGACCTCAGACTTTCCAAAAGGCAAGAAAATCCCCACTGGCCGTGTGGTTGACAGTGTCTTGGTGCTCCATCCGGGTGTCAGGCCTGAGCCTCTGAGGTGAGAGAGCCGAGTTCAGGACATAGGACCACCAGAGACCTCTCGGCCCCATGTAATATCAATAAGTGAGAGCTCTCCCAGAGATCTCCGTCTCAACGCTAAGACCCAGCTCCACTCAACGACCAGCAAGCTACAGTGCTGGACACCCCATGCCAAATGACTAGCAAGACAGTAAGACAAACACATGCATTAGCAAAGAGGCTGCCTAAAATCATAATAAGTTCACAGACACCCCAAAACACACCACCAAACGTGGTCCTGCCCACCAGAAACACAAGATCCAGCCTCATCCACCAGAACACAGGCACCACTTCCCTCCACCAGGAAGCCTACACAACCCACTGAACCAACTTTGCCCACTGGGGGCGGACACCAAAAACAACGGAAACTACGAACCTGCAGCCTGAGAAAAAAAGACCCCAAAGACAGTAAGTTAAGTGAAATGAGAAGACAGAGAAATACACAGCAGAAGAAGGATCAAGGTAAAAACCTACCAGACCAAACAAATGAAGAGGAAATAGGCAGTCTACCTGAAAAAGAATTCAGAGTAATGACAGTAAAGATGATCCAAAATCTTGGAAATAGAATGGAGAAAATACAAGAAACGTTTAACAAGGACCTAGAAGAACTAAAGAGCAAACAAACAATGATGAACAACACAATAAATGAAAGTAAAAATTCTCTAGAAGGAATCAATAGCAGAATAACTGAGGCAGAAGAACAGATAAGTGACCTGGAAGATGAAATAGTAAAAATAACTACCACAAGCAGAATAAAGAAAAAGAATGAAAAGAAATGAGGACAGGCTCAGAGACCTCTGGGACAACATTAAATGCACCAACATTTGAATTGTAGGGGTCCCAGAGGAATAAGAAAAAAAGAAAGGGACTGAGAAATATTTGAAGAGATTATAGTTGAAAAATTCCCTAATATGGGAAAGGAAATAGTCAGCCAAGTCCAGGAAGCACAGAGAATCCCATACAGGATAAATCCAAGGAGAAACATGACAAGACACATATAAAT
>NC_041226.1:68317436-68319692 GCF_002837175.3 Physeter macrocephalus
GAAAAACCTACAACCAAGATTACTCTACCCAGCAAGGATCTCATTCAGATTCAACGGAGAAATTAAAAACCTTACAGACAAGCAAAAGCTAAGTGAATTCAACACCACCAAACCAGATTTACAACAAATGCTAAAAGAACTTCTCTAGTCAGTAAACACAAGAGAAGGAAAAGACCTACAATAACAAACCCAAAACAATTTAAAAAATGGTAATAGGAACATAAATATTGATAATTATCTAAAATGTAAATGGATTAAATGCTCCAACCAAAAGACATAGACTGGCTGAATGGGTACAAAAACAAGGCCCATATATATGCTGTCTACAAGATACCCACTTCAGACCTAGGGACACATACAGACTGAAAGTGAGGGGATGGAAAAAGATATTCCATGCAAATGGAAATCGAAAGAAAGCTGGAGTAGCAATTCTCATATCAGACAAAATAGACTTTAAAATAAAGACTATTACAAGAGACAAAGAAGGACATTACATAATGATCAAAGGATCAATCCAAGAAGAAGATATAACAATTGTAAATATTTATGCACCCAACATAGGAGCACCTCAATACATAAGGCAAATACTAACAGCCATAAAAGGGGAAATCGACAGTAACACAATCATAGTAGGGGACTTTAACACCCCACTTTCACCAATGGACAGATCATCCAAAATGAAAACAGGTAAGGAAACACAAGCTTTAAATGATACATTACACAAGATGGACTTAATTGATATTTATAGGACATTCCATCCAAAAACAACAGAATACACATTTTTCTCAAGTGCTCATGGAACATTCTCCAGGATAGATCATATATTGGGTCACAAATCTAGCCTTGGCAAATTTAAGAAAATTGAAATCATATCAAGTATCTTTTCTGACCACAACGCTATGAGACTAGATATCAATTACAGGAAAAGATCTGTAAAAAATACAAACACATGGAGGCTAAACAATAAACTACTTAATAACGAAGTGATCACTGAAGAAATCAAAGAGGAAATCAAAAAATACTTAGAAACAAATGACAATGGAGACACGAACACTTTCTTCTCAAGTGCTCATGGAACATTCTCCAGGATAGATCATATCTTGGGTCACAAATCAAGCCTTGGTAAATTTAAGAAAATTGAAATTGTATCAAGTACCGTTTCCGAACATGACGCTATGACACTAGATAACAATTACAGGAAAAGAAACTGTAAAAAATACAAACACATGGAGGCTAAACAATACACTACTAAATAACCAAGAGATCACTGAAGAAATCAAAGAGGAAATGAAAAATTACGTAGAAACAGATGACAATGAAAACACGACAACCCAAAACCTATGGGATGCAGCAAAAGCAGCACAAAGAGGGAAGTTTATAGTAATACAATCCTACCTTAAGAAACAGGAAACATCTCAAATAAACAACCTAACCTTGCACCTAAAGCAATTAGAGAAAGAAGAACAAAAAATGAAAAATTACGTAGAAACAGATGACAATGAAAACACGACAACCCAAAACCTATGGGATGCAGCAAAAGCAGTTCTAAGAGGGAAGTTTATTGCAATCAATCCTACCTCAAGAAACAAGAAAAACCTCAACTAAACAACCTAACCTTGCACCTAAAGCAATTAGAGAAAGAAGAATTTAAGAAACCCCAAGTTATCAGAAGGAAAGAAATCATAAAGATCAGAACAGAAATAAATGAAAAAGAAATGAAGGAAACGATAGCAAAGATCAATAAAACTGAAAGATGGTTCTTCGAGGAGATAAACAAAACTGATAAACCATTAGCCAGACTCATCAAGAAAAAAAGGGAGAAGACTCAAATCAACAGAAATAGAAATGAAAAAGGAGAAGTGGCAACTGACACTGCAGAAATACAAAGAATCATAAGAGATTACTACAAGCAACCATATGCCAATAAAATGGACAACATGGAAGAAATGGACAAATTCTTAGAAAAACATGTTCCAAGACTGAACCAGGAAGAAATAGAAAATAGCAACAGACCAATCACAAGCACTGAAATTGAAACTGTGATTAAAAATCTTCCAACAAACGAAAGCCCAGTACCAGATGGCTTCACAGGCAAATCTATCATTTAGAGAAGAGCTAACACCTATCCTTCTCAAACTCTTCAATAAGTGGTGCTGGGAAAACTGGACAGCTACGTGTAAAAGAATGAAATTAGAACACTCCCTAACACCATACACAAAAATAAACTCAAAATGGATTAAAGACCTAAACTTAAGG
>NC_041226.1:68319964-68321325 GCF_002837175.3 Physeter macrocephalus
AAAGGATGCTCAACATCACTAATCATTAGAGAAATGCAAATCAAAACCACAATGAAGTATCACCTCACAGCAGTCAGAATGGCCATCATCAAAAAATCTACAAACAATAAATGCTGGAGAGGGTGTGGAGAAAAGGGAACCCTCTTGCACTGTTGGTGGGAATGTAAATTGATATAGCCACTGTGGAGGACAGTATGGAGGATCCTTCAAAAACTAAAAATTGAACTACCGAATGACCCAGCAATCCCACTACTAGGCATATACCCTGAGAAAACCATCATTCAAAAAGAGTCATGTACCATAATGTTCATTGCAGCTCTATTTACAAAAGTCAGGACATGGAAGCAACCTAAGTGTCCATCAACAGATGAATGGATAAAGAAGATGTGGCACATATATACAATGGAATATTACTCAGCCATAAAAAGAAACGAAACTGAGTTATTTGTAGTGAGGTGGATGGACCTAGAGTCTGTCATACAGAGTGAAGTAAGTCAGAAAGAGAAAAACAATTACCGTATGCTAACACACATATATAGAATCTAAAAAAAAAAAAATGGTTCTGAAGAACCTAGGAGCAGTACAGGAATAAAGATGCAGACGTAGAGAATGGACTTGGGGACACGGGGAGGGGGAAGGGTAAGCTGGAACGAAGTGAGAGGGTGGCATTGACATATATACACTACCAAATGTAAAACAGATAGCAAGTGGGAAGCAGCCGCATAGCACAGGGAGACCAGCTCGGTGCTTTGTGACCACCTAGAGGGGTGGGATAGGGAGGGTTGAGGGAGACGTAAGAAAGAGGGGATATGGGCATATATGTATACGTATAGCTCATTCATTTTGTTATATAGCAGAAACTAACACAGCAATGAAAAACAATTATACTCCAATAAAGATGTTAAAAAAAAAATGGGGTAGGGAGGACTGACTAAACTGACCTATTTAACAACTATTGTAAAATATATGTGCTATTTTCCTTGTAGTAAAGTTTTCATACTTAAGAAATATTTTTTAAAAAAAACTAAATTAAATAAATAAATAAATAGACAAGGTCTTTTGGTTTGTTTTTCACTTTTTTTTTTTTTTCCTGCCTCGTCAGATCTGCAAAAAATTGTTTGAAGCCTCAATCCCATTTCTGGAAGACTCAATCACAAAAGTAGTCTTCTCTGCCCCCCAGTGGCAGGCCTTGTGAATATTTGTACACTGGCTTTCTGATGGAGTTGCCACAAAACCGTCCTGTCGTAGTGTGAAACTCCTGGGTGTTTTTTTGTTTGTTTGTTTGTTTTAACATCTTTATTGGAGTATAACTGCTTTACAATGGTGTGTTAGTTTCTGCTTTATAACAATGTGAATCAGTT
>NC_041226.1:68322209-68324484 GCF_002837175.3 Physeter macrocephalus
ATTCTGAGGGTTGTCTTTTTGTCTTGTTTATGGTTTCCTTTGCTGTGCAGAAGCTTTTAAGTTTCATTAGGTCCCATTTGTTTATTTTTGTTTTTATTTCCATTTCTCTAGGAGGTGGGTCAAAAAGGATCTTGCTGTGATTTATGTCATAGAGTGTTCTGCCTACGTTTTCCTCTAAGAGTTTGGTAGTTTCTGGCCTTACATTTAAGTTTTTAATCCATTTTGAGTTTATTTTTGTGGATGGTGTTAGGGAGTGTTCTAATCACCAGGCCCTGAGCCTCATTGCATGTCTCATCTTCACCCTACATAAAGAGGACATTCACTTTCTTCTTTATCAATGTTTGAATTTACTTTTTTATACTAAGTACTTATTACCTTCATTGTGAAAAAATGAAATGGAAAATATTTTTTTAAATAACTTTCTGTAACAGCTTTGGTCTTAAGGAGGTCTGTCCCACAAAACCTTTGCTATAGAGGAGTTTTAAGACTTAAAATAAAACATGTCATAACACAGAGGAAGCCATGTAAACATTAAATTATTTCTTTTGCAGTTTGGAAATATGAATAAGAGATTACTTGTATTGTCCAATAACTCTTTTTGAACCTGGCACCAACCCACTTTCTAATATCCATCCAATGTAATGAAGGTTTTAAATAGGGAACCTAAAGTAAGGAGCGGGTTCCCCATGCTTAGACGAGTGTTTCATTATAGTTTTAACCCTTGGCTCAATTTGATAAACATGAACATCCCAAAATCTATAGTCCTTCCTACAGATTCACAGCTGCCATACAGAAAGAGTTTCCTTTCAAGCTCTGCTTTGACAAAACAATAATTTACTTTTTCTTTTTTAAATACAAAACTGTATTGATTATTGTCTTACCTACCCCTGACCCTCCCCACTTCCACACAACCCAAAGCATATCACTCAGATTGATTTAAAATTATGGTTTCATCAGCTACAGATCTCTCTGCTCTTGCAGATCTTAGAAGGTGCTATGAACAATTCTAAGCAAAATAATCTGCACATTCTTGGGTATCCTGAACGATATGCACCTCCAAATCTCTGACATCTCTCTCAAAGAAACACAGTCTATGCTATGTTTTTTTGTTTGTTTGTTTGTTTGTTTTTGCGGTACGCGGGCCTCTCACTGCTGTGGCCTCTCCCGTTGTGGAGCGCAGGCTCCGGACGCGCAGGCTCAGCGGCCATGGCTCACGGGCCCAGCCGCTCCGCGGCATGTGGGATCTTCCCGGACCGGGGCACGAACCCGTGTCCCCTACATCGGCGGGCGGATTCTCAACGACTGCGCCACCAGGGAAGCCCTATGTTTATTTTTATTCAGGATATTGATCAATGGCCTTGGTAGGTACAGGACTACAGCCTTTATGATTTGTCTGCCAGATGATGCCTGACCCTCTGTTTTTTCCATTCCCATCCTGGTGATGGTGGGAGGCTCAGGAATGACAAAGTGAGGGTTTCCCGATTTGCACAGTAGTTGATCAACGCTGAAGAGAGGAGGATTTAAATTTATGTTATCCTGTGATAGCTACCTATTAAGTCGGAGATTCAACTTTTGAGAAGGTGAAAGTTTCAAACGCTCCAAAACTCAACTGGTTAAATCCTAAGCTTTCAAAAATAGGAGATTGGGGGTTGGGAGAGGGATGGAAAAAAGCTGGTGGAAACGAGGAGTTTCTTAAGATAACCTTTTGAATTTTATTTTCCAAATTGCAATCTGCTTGAAGTGTAAATATTAGCCCACTGAAAATTGGAAAAGCTATAAATAGGTGAGGTCATTAACAAGAATTAAGGCTGTTTGTGTGTGTGTATGAGTGTGGTGTAGTGTATGCCAGATGAGGGGTCTGGTAAAGGGGGATATTTTGGATGACACATTTTAGATTGAGTCAATGGAAAAAATATATCTCCAACATGGATTTTAGCTCTTTATGCCTCATGGTCCATATTATAGCCACAAGGTGGGGATACAACATAATCTTCCTTTCTCATGCTGCTTACAAGTAGAAAACTTGAAAAAGAGCCGGTTTTAACGTGATGTGACTCTTTCCAGGCTCATAAGAGGTTACCTCCCTGTTTTCCCTTAGAATTTAATGGTAACTTTGACTACATATCCAGTCAGAAAATATGTTTGTCAAAGAAAGCATATATTTTTGAAAATCACTATTTACAATAACCAAGACACAGAAGCAACCTAAATGTCCATCAACAAATAAAAGATGTGATACACACACACACACACACACACACACACACACACACAC
>NC_041226.1:68329744-68338853 GCF_002837175.3 Physeter macrocephalus
CCGGACGCGCAGGCTCAGCGGCCATGGCTCACGGGCCCAGCCGCTCCGCGGCATGTGGGATCTTCCCGGACCGGGGCACGAACCCGTGTCCCCTACATCGGCGGGCGGATTCTCAACGACTGCGCCACCAGGGAAGCCCTATGTTTATTTTTATTCAGGATATTGATCAATGGCCTTGGTAGGTACAGGACTACAGCCTTTATGATTTGTCTGCCAGATGATGCCTGACCCTCTGTTTTTTCCATTCCCATCCTGGTGATGGTGGGAGGCTCAGGAATGACAAAGTGAGGGTTTCCCGATTTGCACAGTAGTTGATCAACGCTGAAGAGAGGAGGATTTAAATTTATGTTATCCTGTGATAGCTACCTATTAAGTCGGAGATTCAACTTTTGAGAAGGTGAAAGTTTCAAACGCTCCAAAACTCAACTGGTTAAATCCTAAGCTTTCAAAAATAGGAGATTGGGGGTTGGGAGAGGGATGGAAAAAAGCTGGTGGAAACGAGGAGTTTCTTAAGATAACTTTTTGAATTTTATTTTCCAAATTGCAATCTGCTTGAAGTATAAATATTAGCCCACTGAAAATTGGAAAAGCTATAAATAGGTGAGGTCATTAACAAGAATTAAGGCTGTTTGTGTGTGTGTATGAGTGTGGTGTAGTGTATGCCAGATGAGGGGTCTGGTAAAGGGGGATATTTTGGATGACACATTTTAGATTGAGTCAATGGAAAAAATATATCTCCAACATGGATTTTAGCTCTTTATGCCTCATGGTCCATATTATAGCCACAAGGTGGGGATACAACATAATCTTCCTTTCTCATGCTGCTTACAAGTAGAAAACTTGAAAAAGAGCCGGTTTTAACGTGATGTGACTATTTCCAGGCTCATAAGAGGTTTCCTCCCTGTTTTCCCTTAGAATTTAATGGTAACTTTGACTACATATCCAGTCAGAAAATATGTTTGTCAAAGAAAGCATATATTTTTGAAAATCACTATTTACAATAACCAAGACACAGAAGCAACCTAAATGTCCATCAACAAATAAAAGATGTGATACACACACACACACACACACACACACACACATACATACCCACATATTTACCACAACTCACCATGGAAAGTCTAAAGTACTATACCTAACAAAAATAAAATTTCTCAGATAATTTGAGATTTTACAGATATAAAATACCTTATTCAATTTCAGACGTAGCTTAATTTTTTTCAAGTCCCTATTTTACAATCTTTATTGTATGAGAACTGATCATCCACATTGTCTTCTCTCTGAATTTTAATAAAGGATAATTTAAGACACAAGTATTCTCCTTTCCCGTCTCAGATATTTTTTCAAGGATAATTAAAGTAAATGGGGCATAATAAAGAAAGAATATAGCTTCCAACCAAGAGTTTCTAAAATGAAAAAAAAAAAAAACCCTAAGTACTTTGGACTAATTGACACACACACACACACCCCACTGGAATACTATGCAGCCATAAAAATGAATGAAATAATGACATTTGCAGCAACATGGATGGACCTAGAGACTATCATACTAAGTGAACTGAGCCACACAGAAAAACACAAATATGATATTGCTTAGATGTGGAATCTTAAAAAATGATACAAATGAACTTATATACAAAACAGAAATAGACCCACAGACATAGAAAACAAACTTATGGTTACCAAAGGGGTAAGGGGGGGTGAATTAGGAGTTTAGGATGAACATACACACACTACATTTAAACTAGATAAACAACACAGACCTACTGTATAGCACAGGGAACTGTACTGAATATTTTGTAATAACCTATAAGGGAAAAGGATCTGAAAATGAATAGATACATATATATGTATAACTGAATCACTTTACTGTGCACCTGAAATGAACACAACATTGTAAATCAACTATACTTCAAAGAAAATAAACAAACAACATGAGGTAAATTCCTGAAAAAAATGCCTATACGATTTCTAAATGAAGGGGAAAAAATGGACAGAAGAGCTGTTTTCTCTCAATGGAAATTTTAACTTTTAAAAGCATGTGTGTGTCTTATTTTGGTAACAATTAAACTAAAATACATATGTATCCATAAAAAATTGAGGAAAGCATTAAGATAGACCCTCTCTAGCTGCAATAAAGCAATTCTAAAAGCAAAAATGACTATTTAGTGAATATTTTTTTCTATTTTCTATTTGCTTGTTTGAGAAGATATTTCTGTACAGTTTGAAATGAGCCTGTTAAAACCCACTACAAAAACTAGGTGTTTTGAAACATGAGAGAGGTTTCTGACAGGAGAATTTAAGCACCGTAAGAGAAGAATTTGCTGGAAAAACCTTTAAAAAATCTAGCAATCTGTACAGTAAGCTTTCAGTCATCTCATGTACCTTCCTTCTTTGGAATACAAAATTATAACTTCTCAGTGAAAGAAAAACTTTCAACTAAGGGATGCTCTCCACTCTTGTATAGCTGTTTAATAATTGGACAATAATAATTCTACAAATCTCATGAGCTCTCATAATGAAATACCATTTTTCTGAGGGAAAGGCTCTTCATGGAAATTTACGTATGGTATTGGAATACAATGATCTTTTTTTTTTTTTTTTTTTTCGCGGTACGCGGGCCTCTCACTGTTGTGGCCTCTCCCGTTGCGGAGCACAGGCTCCGGACGCGCAGGCTCAGCGGCCATGACCCACGGGCCCAGCCGCTCCGCGGCATGTGGGATCTTCCCGGACCGGGGCACGAACCCGTGTCCCCTGAATCGGCAGGCCGACTCTCAACCACTGCGCCACCAGGGAAGCCCAATGATCATTTTTTTTACGATACTATAATATTGAAATTATGAGGTTATGATCGATCTTATGGTCATATTTTTAAATAAAATAATATTTTTAAAAAGGGATTGAGTATGTATGTATGAATGTGTACGTTGGGGTGGTGGAAGATAAGGATGAATATACATGTGAACAAGCAAAATAATTTCTAAAGCTGCTCTTTCAATTTTAGTGAAATGAAAGACCCCCTAGACATAGATACCAGGGTAAGGTTCTGACATAATGAAAAGTCAGAACTTTTCTTGTAGAAAGTTTTTGTTTTGAATCAATTTATATATAGTCCCTCCCTACCTCCCCCTGCTTCTTCTCTTGTTTCCTCCCTTTTATCCCCATGCAAAGTCAAATGTTAACTCTGCAGAGAGGGTATGTCTGATAATAGGATCATACAGATAGCAACTATATTAATTATCTCAGTTAATCACCTTAATAAAGAGTGTTTGATAATCCTGGTTGTATCTCTCTTGGAGAAGCAATTCCTGGTTCAGAAAAACTCTTATTAGGATACATCCCAATCAGCCAGATTCCCCCTAAGCATAGTCCTATTTAAGAACTTTGTATCTTTGCATGACTTGTCTCCTTGTCTGGGACCGTTTTCTTCCTAGCCTAGCAAATCTTAATCATCTTTTAAATTTGGCTGTGGCATCAACTCAACTGACATTAGATAGTCTCTCTAAACATTCTCCACTCCCTAGCTTCTCATATTAACTAGCATGTCCCTTGCTCTGTAAAATGCCCACAGCACACCCAGGGCAGCCTTCCTTCCGGATGCTCTTTGATGCTCCAGCTGGTTTCTCCCCTCATCTCCGCGTGTGCTCACCAAGGGTCACTTCAAACCACTTGTACCAGTTGTGCACATTACTGTGATCATGTAATTTAGCTAATGCTTACGCAAACCAAGAAAATGTGCATATGGGGAAAGATATATCTCTCTGAAAAACAATTTGAATGCCCTGTTGAGAAGACTCGTTGAGGGTAAGTCTTCAAAAATACAAAAAGTATGCAAAAACTAATAGACAAAAGAAGTGTGAAAAAGTGTCTTTGGAAAACAAGAAAAAATCTAGAGGGATAGGGAACTTGGATGCTTCGTATGAGTCATTTCGGGTTCACTGGTCTGTAAATACACTGAAACTTGGAATCATCGAAGATTCATTAGAAACATGGTTTAACACAAGAAGGAGGCCTCAGTTTTCCAAACTGTGGGCTTAGACATGAAAAAGGCTTGACCCTTTCTCAGAGGACTGACAAAAACAAAAACAAAAAACAACCCCCAAAGTGATGTTTTGTTTCAAATAAAATGCTTAAGTTTCGTTAGGTATTCTCTGCTTTAAGTACCCACTTTGTCCAAACTTTTTGATTAGCCAACTGTCTTTGATAACATCTGATTAAAAAAAGAGAGCTTTTATCCTAATCACTTTCTCTTCTGTAGTAATTTTGCTCATTAATAAATAAGACATTCATTCAGTATATTCAATGCTTTCGGCATTAAGATAAGTTCTGAGAATATAGCTGTGAAAAAGGAAAAGGTGGTCCTTATGGGGCTTAAAAGTCTTCACAGTTATCTTTTAGCATCTCATTGAACTATAACTATCTGTTTACATACCTGTTTTCCTTACTATTTGACAACCAGTATAAGGTAGGGAATGTAATTTTCATTTTTGTATTTTCAGTGCCTTACACAGTATCTGAGACTCAGTAAACACTACATAAAAGTTGGTTGAACTGAATTAGTAAATAAAGCCCAAAGCTTTATTTTATCTAAAATTTCTAAGATCTATGAGCTCAAAGAGAACAATATCGTGACATAATTTGTAGATGTGTCTGCCTTAAACCAATGGATGGAATTGGAACATAAGTACATCGTATATTTTTTTTTTCATCGTATATTTTTAATGGAAAAAGAAGACTTCACGATTGAACAAATACTTATTAATTGGGGCATTATTTACCAAAGGAAGTACTTAGCAAGCACCATAGTCAGTACTTAGCAGGTCTCCAGCTCAAAAGTTCAGCAAGGAAATAACCTCACAGTCATGCAAGTGCCTTTTAATGCATTTGTCTGCACAAAGATGAGTCAGAGAAACAATTCATTTCTAGTGGAGGGGGGCTGGTGGGCTTAAGCTGTGATTCTTCAAATGGTGCTGGGTTCCTCCCCACACTTAACACTTTAATCCTGTAATAACAGACTGGAATAGACATAAGGATTCCTTGGAACAGCTTGCACTTTTAACAAGTTTAATTCCACTATAAAAAGCTCTTCAGTCCCACCCAGCCGGAAAATTAGTGAAAGTCATAAATGAAACCTTAATCAATATCACTGATAATATCATCTTGAAGATCTAAATGCTCCTTTCTGGCTCTGTGATGGAATCTGATTTTTGTTTCCAGGATTTGTTGCCCAAATGGTTACAGTTGTCCGAATGTCCTCAATTAATATCTGCTCTGTTATCTGGCTTAAACGTCAGCCTTTGATGTTTCCATGCTTTTCATGGATGTCAAGCTTTCTTTAACAGATGGTGGAGTTTCACACTTCCAGTTTCTCAATATAACTGGAGCAGATATCTGGGTAACATGCAGCCGTAATTTACTAAAAGTATAGCCACCTTATTGTGTTGTTTTTCTTGAGAAATTTAAAAATACAGAAAGGTACAAATAACACATATCAAGTATCCATGAACCTACCACCCAATATTGAAAGCTGTTAACATTTTTGACACATTTGATTCAAATCTTTTTTTAAAAAAGTAAATATAATAAAGTATTATGGATAAAATTGAAGTCACTTTGCTCTCTGTTCACAGCCTGAAGTCTCTCCTTTCCTCTCCAAAGGTAGCTGTTGTCATGAATTTACAATATATCTTCTCATCCATCAAAAAAATGATTTTAAGCTTCCAGGAACATAAAAGAGCATTGATTTGTGTGGGATTTTTAATTAATAAAATGACATTATATTCTTTATATATTCAAAATTCCACACTTTGAGACCTATTCATATATGTACGAAATTCCTTCAGTAACTATATGGTATTTAATTGAATCAATATGCCACAATTTATTCATTCAGTATTGATTATTAGATGGTTTCTAGTTTTTCACTACCATAACTGCTGTAATTGTTTGTAATATTTCTTTGTGCACATGAGCAAGTTTCTCCAGACTGGTGCTGCTTTAAGTGTGTCCACACCTTGGCCATTCACCCACAAATTATTATAGTCCTTGGCAAGATAGAGAGTCTGTGACAGAAAAGGTCAACTATGTCACAAAGCACACTTTTTAGTTCATTTGACATTTCACAACAAGACTTTTGAGAGAAAGGAAGTGATGCATTGATTTATATTCTGGTGCAAAAGCCCTTTATCTAAACACAGATTGAGTAGTGCTGCTACAGTTCACACACATAAAAGTGGAATTTCTGGGTCATAGAGTATGTGACTTTTCATTTTACTATGTGCTACGAAACTGCTTTCCCATAGTGACCGTCCCAATATACACATCCAGAGCATCTGAAACTTCTCATTTTTACCCACATTCTTACCCACTCTTTTTTTGGATATTTGTTTATTACATCTTTACTGAGATATAATTCACATACCATACATTTCACCCGTTTGAACTGTACAAGTCAGTGGTTTTTACTATATTCACACAGTTATGCAACTATCACCGCAATCCATTTTAGAATATTTTCATCACCACCCCCCAAAAACCCATACCTTTTGGCTACCACGCCTACCCCAACCATCTCATTCCCCCAATCCCTAATCAACCACTAACTTACTTTCTGTCTCTACAGATTTGCCTGTTCTGGACATTTCATATACATAGACTCATATAGTATGTCGTCTTTCGTGACTGCTTTCTTTCACTTAGCGTAACTTCTACACGAGTCATCCATGTTGTAGTATGTGTCATTACTTCACTCCTTTTTACGGTCAAATAATATTCCACTGGGAGCCGAGCTGCCCCCGCCTGCCCACCCCTGGGGCGGCCTTCCCGCTGTATCTTCTGGTCTGGGTGAACCAGTGCTGTGGGCTGGAGGCAGCGCTGCACAGCTGCCTGCCAGCGTGACATTTAACTAGAGGGCCCCGGGGGGGCCTACCTTCCTGGGCTGGCTGTGTCCTGGGGAGCCTGGAGTCCCTGAGAGTCCTCCTTCCATTACGGAGCTGGGCTGGTCTGCTTGACCCGCAGCAAGCCCAGCGCTGAGACTCCTGAGGTAGAGAAAACGTTTGTTCACGAGGCAGCCAAGCGAGGACACTGGATGGCGAAAGGGTATGAGTCTTTTGGGGAGGAAGGGCTGATGAAAATGGCCCCGTTTGCTGAGGGTGGAGTTTGGGGCCCTCTGATGTCAAAAGGTCACTGGACACTCACACGTGCCCAGTTGGAGGGTGGGAGGTCCTAACCAGTCTTAAGGGGCTCCAGCTCGAACTGGACACAGAAAACTCCAAGTTCCTAGAAAACAACTCAGGCAAACATTGTCTAGGCTGCACGAGGCTTGGAGAACTTGCAAGTCTTTTGTAGCCACAATTAAAGCGAGCTTGATCAGGGAAGGCAGGTTAAAGTTTAATTGTTACCTACCCTGCAGAGTCAGGCCCCAACAAGTGTACTTCTGCCGGTGTCGCTGGCGCCAGTAGAATGAGACCCAGTTCGGTTCAGAAGCAAAGGAAATCTTCAGTCTTTGATCAGAGAACGGAGGCAGGACCTCCCGCTCCAGAGCACACGCTCTCAGCCTCGGGCCTGCGCAGGGCTGCGTTATACGGGTCTCATCAGCGGGGAAGGGGGCGGAGATCTTGCGGGCGGGGCGGAGCTGTGCTGCTCAAGCTTCAGATCGCAGTGGCGTGCACAGCATCTCTGCACATGGTCCGCCGCTGCCGCCATCTTGAATTGAGGTGCCATGCTCAGCGCTCTTGTACACGGCGCCTTGGGCCGAGGTGATGGGTGCATCGGTTCTGTTTTGGAAACTCTAATCTGACATGTTAGGTGCAAGGCCTCTGCACCCAGCCCCCTAGAAGCAAGTGACACTAGGCTAAGCACAAAAGAAGAGGTTAGACCTATCTTGTTTACCACCCTCCCTCCGCATCCTTAGGGGGCTTTGGCGGTGACATGATGGATTTAACTGAGAATCACCCTCAATTTCACTTGGACACGTGGCAATGTGGCCGGGCGTTCCTGCAGGAGGTGGTCAGCCCTGGGGACCCTGAGATGCTGCATCTGGTGCTCCGGTAATGGGACTCAGAGGACGGCGCAGAGACCGGCTGGAATTCTAGAATTGCTCAACAGACTCCGCCAGACCCCAGATTGCTAGGAGGAGATGAAGTGCAGGTTCACCAGCTGGGTGGCCCTCCTGTCCAGGATGTACCCGGTGATGTGGACCATGTGTGGATGTGACCACTGGGTCATATCCATCCCCCGTCTCCTGGGCTCTGAGCACGAGACCTGGCAGCTCAGGCTGAGAAGCTTCTTCTTCAAGGGCCAGGAGGCAGGAGCCTGGGGGATGGATATGACCACAACCCGCAGGCGGTGCCCACGGAGCTGCTTGGGCTCCCCCCTCCCCCGCAGGTGCTACAAGCACTGCTCGCTGCCCTGAGGCCCAGAGAGGAGCACGTGGCCAGTAGCCTCACCGTCCATCGTCTCCACCCAACTGGACACTCACAGTGTGGCCTTCCAGAGGTCAGTTGGGGCCCGGCCACACCGTGGGAGATGCCCTTGAGGCTCCTGGTCCCGGCTTCTGGGAGGCTGCCCAGTGAGGGAGGGGGGCACCGCAGGCCCAGAATCTCACCCAGGCCGCCTCCTGGGGCACCTCTGAGCCCCCAGTGCCCGTCTATGCAGGCAGCTGTCGTCCTGGGAAGGAGTCTAGGTCAGGGTGTCCCCAGCTTCTTGACTTCTGACCTCAGATGATGTCTCATAAAAACAAGGATTTAGGCTGCAGTTCAGGGTACAACGTTGGCTTCTCAGGGGCGCAGCTGTTTCTTGGCCGGAGTCCTTTGCAGGTGGCGTAGGAACCTGACACTTGCAGGTAGAGTGTTATTCCTCTGACAACACATGCCCCAGTTCCAATAACAGACTTCAGAAAACAGACTTTTTAAAAAACAGCTTTGGGGCTTCCCTGGTGGCGCAGTGGTTGCGCGTCCGCCTGCCGATGCCGGGGAACCGGGTTCGCGCCCCGGTCTGGGGGGATCCCGCGTGCCGCGGAGCGGCTGGGCCCGTGAGCCATGGCCGCTGGGCCTGCGCGTCCGGAGCCTGCGCTCCGCAACGAGAGAGGCCACGACAGTGAGAGGCC
>NC_041226.1:68338950-68344751 GCF_002837175.3 Physeter macrocephalus
CCCGGTCTGGGGGGATCCCGCGTGCCGCGGAGCGGCTGGGCCCGTGAGCCATGGCCGCTGGGCCTGCGCGTCCGGAGCCTGCGCTCCGCAACGGGAGAGGCCACGACAGTGAGAGGCCCGCATACCGCAAAAAAAAAAAAAAAATAAATAAAATAAAAAACAGCTTTACTGAGATATAATTTCATATACCATACAGTTCACCTCTTTAAAGTGTACAATTCAGTGGTTTTTAGCATATTCATAGATATGCAACCATCGACACAGTCAGTTTTAGAACATTTTCATCACCTCAAAAAGAAACCCCATACCCTTTAGCTATCCCCCCGCTAAGCCACCATCCCCTCATTCCCTCCTCCAGCCCTAAGCAACGACTAATCCACCTTCTCTAAAGATTTCCCTGTTCTGGACTTTCATATGAATAGAATCATACAATGTGTTGCCTTTTGTGACTGGCATCATGTTTTCAGGGTTCATCCAAGTGGTGGCATATAACTACCTAGTTCCTTTTCTTGGCCAAATCCATTGTATGAATATACTACATTTTGTTTATTCATTCATTCATTGATGGATGTTTGGATTGTTTCCACTTTTTGACTGTTATGAATAAATGCTGCTATGAACATGAGGGTACCCTCCAAAATTCAACTGTATAAATATACCATATTTGGTTTATCTTATTCATTAGTTGATGGACATTTGGGTGTTTCTACCTTCTTGGATACTATGAATAATGCTGCCATAAACATTTGTATACAAGATTTTTTGTGAACTTATGCATTCATTTCTCTTGGGCATATACCTAGAAATGGAACTGCTGGGTCAAATGATAGGCTGTCTTTAACCTTTTGGGGAACTGCAAGACTGTTTTTCAAAGTGTCTGCAGCATTTTACATTCCCACAGCAGGGTATAAAGTATAAGTGTAATAGTTTTGTTCTGATTTCTCCACGTCCTCACCAACACTTGTTATTATTTAACTTTTTAATTATATCCATCCTAGAGGGTGTGAAGTGGTATCTCAATATGGTTTTGATTTTCCTTTTCCTAGTGACTAAAAATGCTGAACATTTTTCATGTGCTTATTGGTTATTTGCATTTTTTTCTTTGGAGAAATGGCTATTCAGATCCTTTGCTCATTCTTTAGTTGAGTCGTCTTTTTATTATTGCGTCGTTAGTTATTTATATAAACTAGATACAAATCCCTTAACAGATATAGAATTTGCAATTTTTTCCAATTAATTTGTTCTATTTATATTTTATAACTGTAAATGAGGCCTCATATACATCAATATAGCTCAATTAATCTATAAAAATTTAATGTATAAAATTGGTGTGTGAGTTATATATATGCATTATATTATACATATATGTATATGTGTGTATATATGTATAATATAATGCATATATATTCTGCTAATATAATTTATTGCTGGATTTGCTTTTCGATTATTTTCTTAAGGCCTTTGTGACTGTTTTCATGAGGAATATCAGTCTGCAGTTTTCTTGTAAGCTCTTTTGGGTTTGTGCCAGCATGCCTCATAAAGTGCATCTTTTTTCTGAATAGTCTGTGAAGTTTTGGTATTATTTTTTTCCTTAAATGATTGATAGAATTCAACAGTGAAGCCATTTTCTATGGGAAGAATTTAATTACAAAGTACTTTTGTATTGCATGCTGGACATAGTGGACTTTATATTGCTGAGTTCTGGGTTTTGCTATCTGCCTGTAAAGAATTTTGCACTTTGCTTAAGTTACTTGTGGACTAACTGATAGTTTTGAGGCTTACTTTTGTGTTTTGATAGGGTACATTTAAAGCAGTCTTTTCTCTTGGTCCAGCTAAGTCCCACCACTAAGGCTTGACTCTTCTGGTGTCTTTATTGAATGCCTGGGTGTGCAGCTTTCCACCCTAGCTGCTTGACGCCGGAAGTTCTCTCACTCTGTGAGCTCTGAGACTTCTTCAGATTAAAGCTCCCTGGTAGTTCTTTGGTCAATTCATAGCATTTTCGACGCATCCAAAAAACTTCATATTCACCCTCAGACACTGGGAAAAACCTCTGCATGGGCTTTTATTCTATGTAGCACTTTCCTCTCCGTACTTTCCCCACAAATTCCAGATGCTTCTTCTTTCCCAAACTCCCATCTCTGTCACCTCACCTCAGAGGGACCCCTGTACTCTTCTTTAGAACCACCCTCCCAATCCTCGCTCTCTGCATTGTTATTCAGAAAGTCTTTCCAAGAAGAAAGCTGAGGCTCACATCATTTGTTTCCCTAATTGCAGGAATCACAGTTCTTCACTGCCTGTTGTCTAGTCTCCGAACATAGTTGCCTTGCTCATTTTGTCTGGTTGCCTACTTGGTTGTAGTGGGAAAGCAAGTTCATTTCTAGTTACTGTATTATGGCTGAAGCAGAAGTCTTCACAGAAAATCCAATTAACAAGAACACCAGCCTCTATCCAACTAATCAAGAGAAATTCATTCTTTTTTCCCTGGGATCCCCTTCTTATAATAATCTGGGGCTCTAATTCAGTCCAGAGGGCTCAATACTGACTTCTGTCACCTGAGATATGAAGAACAGGAAATGTGCTCCATGCCTTGAAGACTTTTCTTCTCCCCTCTCTTCCCCTGCTGTTGCTGTAATTTCTCCGTCATGTCACCATTGTAACAGGGGTTTCAGTATCAGGCAAGTGTTTCACACTGAGAGAGATTTCCTTTGTATCACCCCATCTCTGTACTAGAAAATTATCTTTAGTAATAGTCATGAAGAAAAATGAGTTTATTTCAGGTGTGAATTAAAATGTTCACTTACCAAAGATATTACACCTTTCAATGAGTTCTCTGTTTCACACAGTTTTAAATACAAAAAAAAAAAAAAATCCAAAAGATCACATGATTGATAGAATTGAAATAGCGTTTTGTTTCTTTGTCTTCATAATCATTGTATATTATTATTTATTTATAATTTGCTGTTTAAACATAGGGATATATATCACTGCTGGGGTTGTTGATACAGCTTATTCCTGAAACAAGCTCAAAATTTCCAGACCATTAGAAACTTACTCTGAAAAAGTCCTAGGTAGCTAATTCTGCATGTTTATGGCTGACTTGGAGATCTCTGACTTAAAGTCCATGTAAAACGCCATGTTTATTAAATGAAGGATAATTAAAATGTACATATGTATAAAATTAGTTCCGAAAGGAACTGATTTTTTCACAAACGAGCATTTGATCACTGACATTGTGTAGAACTGGAAACACGTGGTGATAATAAAAAGCAGACTAACCTGTAGCTGAAGCTGTTTTTATTATAGTCTTTCAAACAGTCTGCAGAATGCACTCTCTTGTTTGCCTGCACTCTGGGTGCGCTACTCCTACCCCCTCTCCTTGGTTCACCATCTTCAGGAATGCAGGACAGTATCCCCTCTCTGAAGAAGCATTGTGATAATAAGACTCCACCGTTTGAACCCAATCTAGGCTCTGCCCATCTCTGAGACTTCTTTGCTCATGACTCTCCATGTCCCTCAGTCCAACAGAGGTTCTTCAGTGTGTCAGGGTGGGTGCAGAGAACACTTCCATCACATCACTTCCAGGCAAAAGGAGGCTTCGGTCTCAGCATCCATCTTAGTGGCATAGCTCTCAGTTACACACAACCACACATGCACACACAGATCAGAAGGGGTCCAGCCTGCTGGAAGTATTTTATTTAGCATTATTATATTCATTTATATTCCAAGCAATTTATATTTATATTCAAAATGATTGCTGTATAGTTTTTTGTAATAAATTGTCGTTTTGGTGTCAGTGATATATTGTAGAATGCGTTGGAAATTTTCTAGTTCTCTGTGCTTTGAAACAACCTAAATATAGCAGCTCTGTTTCTTGAAGTTTTAGACCTTACCAATAAAATCCTCTGGCCTGGAGAGTTTTGTTGGGAGAATATTTGACTAAATTTTTAAAATAAAATCAAAATAAATTTAGCTTTTGTTTACACATGCCACTTACAAAGAATTCAATTATTGCAGAAAAGGCAAAGATGAAAGTTAAATACTCAGATCCCATCATCTATGGATAATCATTAACACTTGGACTTTCATAAAACAGTCATATGTTTTTCAATAAACAATATTAAATTTAATTTATCTGAATTTAATAGAAGAAAAAGAAACTGAATAAAACCAGGGAGATACCGTAAGCTTTACATAAACGTCTCTTCATTCCATGAGATATTTCCCAACAAAAGATCCCTCTAAAATTAAGAAAAGGTACTAAAGAAAACCTTGAGAGTGTGGAGTCATTTTGTCTCATTAAATACATAATACAATTTTAGGCAGTATCAGCTGATTACCTGCAGTGCTAGATAAGTGCATTAGCAATTTCCTCCTTCCTCTAATTGTCAAATATTTATATTCTGTAACCATAATTCCCAAAGTTGTTTAGTATTTGTTTTACATAGAGATAAATTCAGTGCTCACCACCAGTGCAGTCTCTTCATTTCTAACTTCTTTGTTTTACTTCACTCTGGAATTTGCTGAAGAGGGTTCGCACTGTACTTGGTATGTAGGCCTGGGTGTTTCCTCTATACCGGAAAGCTAGGGCCTGTAAGGGTCCCGCACTGAGAAGGACCCCGTGCTTGGCTTAACGCTGTGCTGTCACAGTCCTGAAGTTCTTAAAATTCTTTTAAATAAGGGACCCCACATTTTCATTCTGCTTTGGGACCCCTCAGGTTATGTAGCTGTTGGCTTGAAAGACAAGGTATTTAGTGATGCTAGTTCTTTTTTTTATTATTAATTTTTGATTGGAGTATAGTTGCTTTACAGTGTTGTGTTAGTTTCTGCTGTGCAGCAAAGTGAATCAGTTATACATATACATATATCCACTCTTTTTTAGATTCTATTCCCATATAGGTCATTACAGAGTACTGAGTAGAGTTCCCTGTGCGCTACAGTAGGTTCTTATTAGTTATCTATTCTATGTATAGATAGTAGTGTGTATATGTCAATCCCAATCTCCCAATTTATCCCCCCCTCCACCTTCCCTCTTGGTAACCATAAGTTTGTTTTCCACATCTGTGACTCTATTTCTGTTTTGTAAATAGATTCATTTGTACCATTTTTTAAGAGTCCACGTATAAGAGATATCATACGATATTTGTCTTTCTCTGTCTGACTTACTTCACTCAGTATGACAATCTCTAGGTCCATCCATGTTGCGATGCTTGTTCTTAGTTACTCTTCCCTTGAGAACACAGCACCGATGTCTTCTGGCATTCAGCGTCATCATGGAGAGCTGGAGGCCAGCCTGACAGCTTTCTCTGTTTTGCTGGTATGATACTGTTGTCTGGATGCCTGAAGAAATCCTTCATTCTTTGCAGTTCAGCCACTTCACCAGGATGTGCCTCTGTGTTAAGCTTTCTGCGTTACAGTTTTTTTGGAACACAGTATGTTGCTGCTTCAGTCTGCAGATTTGTTTCAGAGAATGATCCTTATGTAATATATTTAGGTATTTTTGGTTTTTTAGAAAGTAAAGAAGCGGACTTGGACCACCATGTGCTCTTTATTAAGTTGCTGTCTCCTTGGACCTCAGCCTCCAGCAGCTGTGAAGAGGAGCCTTAAAACCTCTTCCTCCAGGGGCAAGGGAAGAGATCCCTTAAAAAAGCAAAAGCAGGGCTTCCCTGGTGGCGCAGTGGTTGAGAGTCCGCCTGCCGATGCAGGGGACACTCCCCGGGCCGGGAAGATCCCACGTGCCGCGGAGCGGCTGGGCCCGTGAGCCGCGGCCGCTGAGCCTGCGCGTCCGGAGCCCGCGCTCCGCA
>NC_041226.1:68345176-68378227 GCF_002837175.3 Physeter macrocephalus
TTTTTTAGATTCTATTCCCATATAGGTCATTACAGAGTACTGAGTAGAGTTCCCTGTGCGCTACAGTAGGTTCTTATTAGTTATCTATTCTATGTATAGATAGTAGTGTGTATATGTCAATCCCAATCTCCCAATTTATCCCCCCCTCCACCTTCCCTCTTGGTAACCATAAGTTTGTTTTCCACATCTGTGACTCTATTTCTGTTTTGTAAATAGATTCATTTGTACCATTTTTTAAGAGTCCACGTATAAGAGATATCATACGATATTTGTCTTTCTCTGTCTGACTTACTTCACTCAGTATGACAATCTCTAGGTCCATCCATGTTGCGATGCTTGTTCTTAGTTACTCTTCCCTTGAGAACACAGCACCGATGTCTTCTGGCATTCAGCGTCATCATGGAGAGCTGGAGGCCAGCCTGACAGCTTTCTCTGTTTTGCTGGTATGATACTGTTGTCTGGATGCCTGAAGAAATCCTTCATTCTTTGCAGTTCAGCCACTTCACCAGGATGTGCCTCTGTGTTAAGCTTTCTGCGTTACAGTTTTTTTGGAACACAGTATGTTGCTGCTTCAGTCTGCAGATTTGTTTCAGAGAATGATCCTTATGTAATATATTTAGGTATTTTTGGTTTTTTAGAAAGTAAAGAAGCGGACTTGGACCACCATGTGCTCTTTATTAAGTTGCTGTCTCCTTGGACCTCAGCCTCCAGCAGCTGTGAAGAGGAGCCTTAAAACCTCTTCCTCCAGGGGCAAGGGAAGAGATCCCTTAAAAAAGCAAAAGCAGGGCTTCCCTGGTGGCGCAGTGGTTGAGAGTCCGCCTGCCGATGCAGGGGACACTCCCCGGGCCGGGAAGATGCCACGTGCCGCGGAGCGGCTGGGCCCGTGAGCCGCGGCCGCTGAGCCTGCGCGTCCGGAGCCCGCGCTCCGCAGCGGGAGAGGCCACGACAGTGAGAGGCCCGCGTACCGCAAAAAAAAAAACAAAACAAAAAAAAGCAAACCAAACCCTGACCCCAAATCCTTCTCCAAATAATTATGGGAAAGCTGCTTGAGAAAGCTGTGTATTATTACTGATCCCAGCTCTGGCGTGGTGGTGGCTTCCTGCCGTTGCTCGTCTCTTGGCTCAACTACACGCATCTGTCACTGCAACTCTTGCATCACATACGTTACCAATTTCTTGCACTAAATCCCCTCACCCCTGTTTTAAAGACTTAATGTGGCTTCTCTTTTCTTGATTGGCTCCTGACTGACAGATATGTGGGTGAGTATTTTCGTAATATCAAAATATCCGTTAGATTGCATTTATTAGTTGTGTTGTTTAAATCCTGTGTGTCTTTTCTGATTTTTTGTTTTGCTTTGTTTTTTGGTCTGCGGTCTGTCAATTATTTGAGGTGAAAAGTTCTGCATTGTTTGGGCAGGTTCGTCAATCTCTCCTTATACTTCTGTCACTTTTATCAGTATTTATTTATTTTATTATTTATTATTAGTTCTGTACATTTTATTAATGTATATTATTCAATGCATACAGGATTAAAATTGTTGCATTTTTCAGGTTGGAACTCAAAGTCAAATTTTGCTCTATGAATTTCATGATCCCTTCCACGTTTAAGTGGCCTGAGGGCTTCAAGGGGGGAAAGTATGTTTTTAGTCTATACATTTCTTTTCCGTGTGTGATATTTTTCTTTCTCTGGTTTCCATGCCCTTCCGATCCAGTCTGCTTTTTCTTCCAAACGTTGTTCAATGTTTCTGGCTCTCTAGTTTCACACTTCTTTCCCAGCAAGGTGATAGATGCATTCTTTTTTATAATGTGTGTGTGTGTTTGACACACACACACATATGTATTTCTATTTCAGTGGAATGAATAAAGTAGTTTTATAGGTTTTTCCTTCCCTCTACTGTTTTTATGGTATTGAAATCATGTGTTTAAAAGCATTGGCTGCTAAAATCATCAGAGCCTAGTCCCTTTGGCGAAGTAATTCTTTGATAATTTTTTCATTTTTTAAGTTATTATTTTTCCAGCTTTTCTATTTTTGCTCAAGTCATTTTGATCATTTATATTTTCTATAAAACCGAACTTTTACCAAGATTTGCAAATCTGTTAGCATTATTTTAGTCTAATTCTAATTTAATTTAAACCATTAAAAACCCCTCGTTAGTAGTCACAGATATAATGCCTCCTCAGATTAATTTATGGTTTCTTCTGCCTAACTAAAGAGAGCCAGCAGTTTATTAATTTTGTTAACACTCTTACTCTTTATAAATAAATAAATTGGATTTAAGTTTTATAAAACACATTTTAATTTATTTTAAACACATTAGTAAAACATGTTTATTTTATGTGTCATGTAAAAACTATAAGATGCATAAAGAAAAAGTTAATACTCTTCTCCCCATTCCCCCCTTTAATGCCCTAAGATAATGCTAACAGCCTGGTGCTATTATATTTCAACTCTCTTCAGCATGCTTGTGTAAACACGAACACACACATACATACACATTTTTTTGTTTGCTTTGTGTTTTTACAAGAAAAGGATACACTAAACACATTATACTTTAACTTCCAGTTTTCAGTATTTAGGTATATTGGACACCCCTTCAAGTTAGTAATCTTTGTTCAGGCATGCGTGACAGTTCTATTGGCTAAGTTCAATGTTAATGAATCAGTAATATATATTAAAATAAGACGTCTTTAAACAGAAACACACATAAAACACAGTTATATATTAATCAGTTGACAAAAATGTTACCAGAGGCTTAATATAGCTTTCTTTAATAAAATATGGTCAGTCTTCAGCAATACTTATTAAGCTACCCTGTCTATATGACTTGGGGGTATCTGCTATAGACACAAAGGAGACGTACACCTTAGCCCATGAAGCTTAACTTATATATGAAGAGAAAAAATGAAATGGCAACTATTAAAAAAAAATGTTACCAGAGGCTCAAAGGAACATAACCCTGTATTTCTCCTAGGAGCAATGATTCAGTATTCACTAATTCAGTATTCACAGGGACTTTGTAAATCATAACTACCATAAAACAAGAACTGATTGTGTTTCAGACAGGTGCAGATTTTGAGAACAAGTATAATACTTGATGGTCAACCATTTTTAGCTGTATTCATACAAGATAGATAAAATAAGGTCCGGGTAGTTACAATCTTCAAAATCACACACACACGCGTGCACACACACACACACACACACACACACACACACACACACACCCCTCTCCCCAACTGGTAACCAAATTAGTGCTTTAATATTAGCTAAGAACCCTCTTTGCCTCTTTTCTGCTGGACCAGTTCTGGAAGGAGAGTACTGGGCTATTGGAAACATATTTCCAATTGAAACTGAGGATGTTGTCTTAGAATTTGGATGTTATTAAAGATACCTTTTTAAATTCCTTTGCTTTCTGCAAATAGCCAGTCAAAGTAGAATCTATTTCATGAATTATTCTCTCTATGATATTGATGTTGAAAGTAAAGCACAAATAATCAAAAAGGATATTTTGAGATCTATTTTCTATTGAGCAGGCAATATATTTTTAAAAAGGCAAATAATCCAGCACATTTTAACCCGGAACAAAATGCTTACTTTTGGGGTAGAAAGGGGATTGTTATCTGTGGTATCATGAACGTTGCAGTAATAGTCATAATTAAGAACCCGAACCCAGCTATCCAAAGTCCTGTGCTTTCTTTTGAAAGCATTATATATGCCTTCCGTTACTTTAGAAGGTATTTAGTGAAACATTGGGGGAAAAAAAATAAGAGGGTTTCATTATTTCTTCAGATTCTAAATACAACAATCACTGTATATTAACTCTGAAGTGTCCCCAGATCAGTTCAAGATGTGGGCGCTCTCATCTAAATAATACTAATGATAACTTAAAAGATGCACTATATAACTTTTCAAACGATAAACACAAGTTAGGTTTTGGGTTTTGATTTTAATCCTCGACTTTTTGTCTCTGCTGTTATAAGAATGACATTCTCACTTTAGATATATCAGATGTAGAGTCTACATTTATAGTCTGCTGTTAGTTACAGAAGACGATAATTTAATGAAGACTACATTGATGGTCCGCAGCAGCCTGGGCCCAGCCTTGACTCTTCGCCACCCTTCTAATCGCTTGCAGTTCCTTCCACCCCTACCCATTACCCAAGTGCTCTCTGGGCTTCACCTTGTCATCACCTTACCTGGAATGCCTTCCTCCTATATTGCCCTTCTAAATCCCATCTACTTCTGAAAGCCTTCCAGCAGGCAACTAAAAATGTTTTCTCCCTTTCTTGGCTGCCAGACTGTATCTGTAATATAGCCTATACATTTTATTTTTAAAAATAATGTTTCACTTTACGTGTGTATGTTTAATATACCTATATTTATTTCACCTTTGTAAGTTCTGTCTGCCCAGTAAGAGTTTTTGAGAAGAGGCTTCTTGTCATATTTTTTTCTTCTGTTTTCCTAAGCATTAAAGCACATAGGTTTTCAACTATCTCCTATGAGTCAAATTGTCTTTCTTAACGGATGTAACTACAGATCAAGCATGGGAAAATTAAACTAAGGTTGCAGGGAGATTTTCCAGGAGGATTTTGAGAATGAGACAAGGAATTAAAGACAAAGAAGAATTTTACTTAAATTATTAAAAAAAATAATAATACTCTGATTCCTTTTTATAATCATCTCTCCCAACTTCCCTACTTATCCCCTGCACTACAGCCAAAATGAACACTGCCCCAAACACTGTTTCCTCCCTCTGTGCCTTTTCCTGATCTCGGGCTTTTACACGGTCAGACTGAGCTGGGTTCAGTTCCTATTGCACTACCAAAGAGCTGGATGATCTCCAACATGTTACTTAATCTCTCCAGATACCAGTTTCCTCATTAGGGATGATAATGGTACCCAGCATAGGATTTCTGAAAATGTCAATTGATATTAATCATGCAAAGTATCCCCAGCCCTTCTACCCATTAAGGCAGTGTTTATCAAATTGTTGACAACGGTAGGTTGTGAAATAAACTTCATGGGTTCCAATCATGATTTTCGGCTAAACGAAAATAAGTGGAGAACGGTAGAATAGAGGAGGACAGGACGTAACAGAGTATACTGACCCACAATAAGAGAAAATATCTCTTTGTGAAATTTTAATTTCAGATAGATATAGGACTATGTGTGCTACATTGTGATATGAAATGTATTTCTCACTGAAGGTTCAGGATAAAATAGTTTGAAAACAGCTTTTAACATCAGTTTAAATTGCATGTCGTTTATGAAACCTTCCCAGCTTATGTCATCCAGAAATGAAGCTCCCCCTTTGATCTTCTTGGATTCCTGTCTTGTAGCCATATTGCATGTAGTATCAGAGTTGCTTTTGAAAATACCTCCTTTCGGGCTTCCCTGGTGGCGCAGTGGTTGCGCATCCGCCTGCCGATGCAGGGGAACCGGGTTCGCGCCCCGGTCCGGGAAGATCCCACGTGCCGCGGAGCGGCTGGGCCCGTGGGCCATGGCCGCTGGGCCTGCGCGTCCGGAGCCTGTGCTCCGCAACGGGAGAGGCCACGACAGAGGGAAGCCCGCGTACCACAAAAAAAAAAAAAAAAAAAAAAAAAAAAAGAAAATACCTCCTTTCTACAGCATTTTCAGATTCTCTTTGAGCATCTAGAACAAGCCTTGTTCATCTCTACATACTTGGCAGGGCTCTTAGCATATTTGTTTGAATATTATAAATGCTAAATACATATTTTGTTAATAGATGTCTAAGTTTTACCCATATTTAATTATGAAACTGACAAATTGACAAGGGAAGCCTGGAAGAGAAACTAAAAGCAAATATTCAGGAATTTAACTTCAGAGATTAAAAGCTCATATTTACCCATTTGTTTTCATGAGGAATACTCACTCCACCACCCCCCTTAATTAAATATTCAGGAATTTAACTTCAGAGATTAAAAGCTCATATTTACCTATTTGTTTTCATGAGGAATACTCACTCCACCCCACACCCCCTTAATTAAATGTATTTAAACTTTCTGAAAAGGGGAATTTTGTTCTTAGAGCATTTCCCTCATACTCTATATAAGGCAAAATTTCCTAAACGGGGCTTAATGGGTAAGTTTAGGAGCACAAAAATTCTCTGAAATTGTATGTCAAATCTGATATGTGTATATGTACACACATGCACATACCTTGGAGTGTGAGAGAGTCCAAAGCTTTATGTTTTGCAAGGAGGTGTTCCATGATTCAAGAAACCACAAATATCAATCAGTGATGCATCCGTATCGGTAAAAATGAATTTCCCAACTCTCTGAAGTTCCCCGTAGCTTCCATCCTCTTTCCTCTTAAAAGTCATCTAACTAGGGAAAAAAAATGTCATCCAGCTAGGGTTAATGATCCAGATCCTCTCCCCGGTCCGAAGGGCATCCCTGCTATTACGTTAGGTGCGGAGGAAGGCACTGTCTCAGGCCATTAGGAGATCATTTAGTCACTGATCTCCTGGGTCCTGCTCTCTTTAGTCATGGCTTCTTGGCTTTCTGCAGGAGTAAATCACCTGCTCACTCAGCATCTGGACAGTTCTCAGAACATGTGTTCATCATGCCCACTCGCCCTCCTCCAGCACTCTAGAAACCTGATGGGTGGCGCATAGCATCACTAATGTTCAGTTTGCTTTTGGCCTTCCGCCTTGATAAGGGCTGAGCACAAGGAAAGCCACTACAATCAATGGTTCTTTGGGACCTTCCACAAAATGAGCTCCCCAGACAAGGAGCAGGGGTAGCTGTGCCCAGAACAATTTGGAGACTAAGGCATCCAGTGTTTAAGTGGAATTTAATATCTGCCCTCTTGTGTGCAGCAGTGTCTTCCAATTCCCCCCACCGGTGGGACTATTCCCAGCCCACTCCCCAGAATAAACAGGAATGCCTGGGAAACAAGCAGGGGAAAGTCATCATTGTAGATATTTAAACAGCCACTTCCTGTCACCTTGAAGCACATCGTCTCTCCTTCATTCTAATTTCCACCATTAAAACTGACCTTGCTTTCTAGAGATGAGATGCCAGGACCTGGGAAACCTGACCTATGGTTTAAAAACCAAGTAGACGTTTCCAGCCAGCCAAGAAGTAGTATAGACAAATTACCCTCTTATTTTTCTGGGGCAAAGTGTGCCTTCCGTGTAAGGCGACACTGTGGATCCATTTCAGGCCTTCTCCAAAGCTGCCCTACCAGTAATCATCTTTAAGGAAAGTGGTCCAGGTTGAATGCTAATGCGGGAAGGCTGGACTCTCCCAGCAGCAATTACTTGGAGGAGAGGAAGCATCATTCTGGCAGGTAAAAGAAACAGTTGATTCCTATTTCTTTTCTTTTCTGCATGGGATCTAGAAGCCTGAAACATTAATCTCTTCAACTGCAACTCCCTCTCTGCCTTAATTGACCACTTATCTTAGGGGCAAACAATTTAGTGGTGAAATCAAATCACTTAAAAGGTGACTCTGGAGGAGAGCATCTTAGGACAGTAGTGGTCTCCATTATCCATTATCCACTTAAAGTGCAGTTTTCTGTTCTTGGCTGAGTTTCCAGTTTTCACCACTTCCCATTATGCTTCAAACTGTTTGACTTTCCATAACAGCCGCCATGGGCACACCTGAATTTGGTGTCCTTTCTTCTTCGCCATCCATAAGAACTCCCTTGCTTCTGGATAAGCAGGATATTTATTCTCCACATGTCTTGTGATGTGTTGAAAACACAGCAGGTGGATCCATTTGCCAATGGACACCCCTTGACCAATGGTCAGTGTCCAAAGTCCTATTCACCAGTGCCCTGATTTTTCATACAAACAGGAAAGTTTTAAAATTCCCATCCCTATTCTCAGCCCCCAGCAGAAAGGAGTCTTGTCTCTTTTATTGCCGGATGGCCGTTCTAGTCAGTGACGACATGGGCTTATTGTGCTGCGAGCTGATTAAACTTCCACCTGATCTAGAAATGTGAGTGACAGTGGTAGAGCTTGGGCCAGATACCTGCTCTTCCTCTTTCTCAGCTCTTAACGCTTCTTTCGAAAACTTAGTAGGCCTATTTTTACTTCTCTGTAGAGGAAGGGATAATCAATAATCAATTAATTCCTCTAACTCCACTGCTCCGTTAGCCTGCAGCCCTGCCCCGGGCAGAGTGGAGAGGGGCCCAGAGCCTTCTAACTCGATGCCCCTCTCAAGCTCTCAGCCTCACCAAAGAGGGGCAGAGCCCAGCACCAAGCCCATTGTGTCCTGAGCCCCAAGGTCACATGTCCTTCTTCAACACCTGGACCCCCTTTCCTATGGGCCCCCCTAACCTGACCCCATCACAGACCCCTGCTTTCCACTATGCCCTCTGAACAGGCGACTCAGTAGCAAAAGCCACTGTGTTCTCAATCTGTCATTCTAAGGAGATGCGACAGTCTCCCCGGAGGATGGTGCATTGCCCACAGACCCTCTTCCTCTGGTTTCCTCTTCCTCTGTCCTCTCAGCCCTGGGCCTGGGGTCCTCACTGCTGCTTTCAGACCACCCCCCCACTTCACCTTGAAAGCCCATGTATCAGACCCCACCACCAAGTCCTCCACCTGGATGAAGTTTCCTTATACGTTGACCTGGGCCCTCCTCTCTGATAGGAAACTGTAGTTTGTGACCCGCTACTCGTCCTGCAGTAGTTCCTGATAGGTCAACATAATGACCCTCCCAGTCCCCTGTGGTCGCAGCTCTTTGGCTTCCTCTTCTCTGCTGACTGGGTCCTCTGCCCTCTCCTTGCCCTCTACTCCCAGAGTGTACCCTAGCCCTTTGCTAAGTGCTGTGTCCCTTCCTGACCTCAATTTCACCACCCTACTTTGAGATCACCCCCTTATCCTGTGCCAGCTCACTCCCTCATACACCCCAACGCAAAAACTTAACCACCCTCTGGGATTTATAATCCATTGACCCTCTGACCTTTCCACCCCCCTCCACCCCTCATAGAGTCACTGTCCTTACCCAGCTTAGCTTCCATGGTCCATCATATACGCTTTGCACATACCCTCAGCTCCCTTCTCTCTCTCTCCCTTTGCCGTGGTCATCTGGGAAAGGCCAGTCCCTGGGTAAATCCAGCTCCCTGCCTTCTCCTCGCCTTCACCGAAGCATCTGGCAGTGGCTGGAGAAAAACACAAAACCACGTTGTTATGTCCCTTTCTATTCAAGACCATAACCTTGGGGGTGCCTTTAGGACCACAGCCATCCTTAGTTCACTCTCCTGCTCTCATAGACTATTTTATACTTTTTTTCTCTCCAAATCCTATGCATCTTTGCCCCATCCTGACTCTTAGCAGATAACCCTTCTTCCTATTTTACTGAAAGTTAGAAGCAAGCAGGAGAGAACTTTGACCTGTCCTCAATCAACCTGCTTGCAGCTGTCTTAAAACTCCGCCTGTCCTGCTATTCCTATTCCAGGACCCGCTCTCTCTTGGTTTTCCTGCTACCTCTCTGGTCCCTTCTTTGTTTCCTTTGCTTTGTTACTCCTCATCATGCAGATGCCTAAATTTTGGACCCCCAAGGTTCACTCCGAAATCCTTTTCTCTGCCCATGTATACCTGCATGATGATCTCATCCAGTCCTTTAAAACTACCTATGTCTGTATCTTCAGGCTGGACCTCCTCCTAAGTTTGAGGCTCATATATGTACCTGCTTGATCAGTATCACCACAATGGATGTCTAAGAAGCATTTTCAACCTAATGAGTCCAAATGGGAGCTTCAGATTTCTCAACCTATGTCTGATCTTCCCACGTTTTTCTACCGTCTTGGTAAACTGCAACACCATTCTTCTAACTTCTTAGGAGAAAACCCAGGATCACTTGATCCATGTCTCTCCTCCTATCCACCTATTTTCAACCCATTAGAAAACCATCCTCTACCACCAAAATATATCCAAACTGTATCCACTCACTTCTTATGCATCGAGTCCTGGCACCCAGCGTTTGAACAGTGCCTGCCACGTTGAAAGAATTCTCTGTCTGTTGAGTACTGAATGACTTGAGACCACACAGAAAGGGTAACATAATTTTATAAATGAAAAACAATTTAAGTGACATGACATCCTCAGACATTTCACGGAAGTTATTGTGGATGCAGAGAGGTGAGGGATCTGCATGGTTTTTACTCTCATCAGCCACTTGTCTCCACAAAAATCTCATAGCCCACTCAGTTCATGTTATTTATCTCAGCAAAGCAAGAAGTTCATATTTTTCCCTACCCCCTTATCAAGTACCATTTTTTACCGGTATATCATTCATTCAGATATACAAGCAGATGGCCCAGAAGGAATTGTAGAAAATTTGGAATGTGAATCCATGTTTACAAAATTTCAACTTTATTTTTGACTACCTATAGTATAGTTCCAAATACTTAAACACTTATTTCTTCAGTCTTCACTTCCTTTCATACAGTCCTTCAACATGATCAATCAAATGCTTAATAGCACCGATACCCACAAAGGATAGCTCAGGGTGCTTTCAGTGTCATACTGGAGCATATTTCAGTCTGATAGAGCTGATAATCATAAAGGTTAGTTTTATTACCCTGTTGGACATGGAATGATTTGTCTGTAACTCACAAAGTTATTTCAGTATGTCTTTCCTGGTGGATTTTATAATCCTGTTCTTCTAATTCTTATTTGAGCCAGCTTTACCTTTTAGCTGGTTCCCTCATTAATGAGGTATAGATCTAAGTAATACGTTTGTTCTGTATTTATATGACTCATGCTTTTTAAGTGGTTTGTATTGAGACCAAGCCTATAACATACCTGGGCATATTGCTTGTGTTAGTTTGTTTGTAAATATTGCTTATTGATGTATAATGTAGAATTGAACTTTATATAAATGGAAACATACTGTATTTTTGTGTGTGTTTGGTTTATTTTCTCAACATCTTTGTGAGATTTATCCAGACACTGTGTATAGCTGTCCCTTATTCATTCATTGCCTTGTAGTATTCCATTATGTGAATATGCTACAATTCATATATCCGTTTTACTACTCCTGAACATTTGTATTATTTCCAGTTGATGGTTATTATGAATATTGTTGTTATGGTGATTTTTGTAAGTGTCTTTTTTTGGTATATGTGTCAGCATATATAGGAGTGGAGTTGCTGGGTTATAGGGTGTACCGATATTCAGCTTTGCTAGGCGCTGCTGAAAAGCACTGTATCAATTTACCCCCCTCACCATGCACCGTGTGCCTGAATTCCTGTTGTTCCACATTCTTACCAACACTTGGTAATGTCAGGTTATCCAATTATTATAGCCTGTCTGCTACATGTACGACGCTTCCGTGTTTTCGTTTTTTTTTTTTTTTTTTTTTTTTTTAGTGGTACGCGGGCCTCTCACTGCCGCGGCCTCTCCCGCTGCGGAGCACAGGCTCCACGGGCCCAGCCGCTCCGCGGCACGCGGGATCCTCCCGGACCGGGGCGCGAACCCGGTTCCCCTGCATCGGCAGGCGGACCCTCAACCACTGCGCCACCAGGGAAGCCCCGTGTTTTAGTTTTTAACTTGCATTTTTCTGGTGATTAATGATGCTGAATAACTTTTCATGTTCATTGGCCTTTTGGATACCCTTCTTTGTGAGGTGTTGTTCAAATATTTTGTCCATATTTTGTTCGAGTCACCTATTCATTTTTTATTAATACATAGAAGTGACTTAAATATTTTGGATATGAGCTCTCTGTCACTGAAAATAATTGTCTTATCCTTGTTGTGGTATGCCTTTTCACTCTAAATGATGTCTTTAGATGAGAAATTTTCAATTTATTCATCTTTACCTTCTGATTAGTGCTTTTCTGTGTACTGTTGAGAGATCTTTGCCTATCTCAGGGTCATGAAAATATTCCCCCATATTATCTTTTGGAAGCTTTACTATTTTATCTCGTACAGTTAAGTCAGTTTTCAATCTATCTGAAATTGACTAATTGATTTTTGAGTGGGGTATCTATATGAGTTAAAACTGACCTGGATAATACTTTGGAGCTTAGGCCATCTGAAGGAGAAAGTCCTAAATATTCATGTAGAAAGACTATGCCAGTAGATACCAAAACATGTTCAATTTAGGGCAAACAAATCTCTTAATGTGATGGTTTGGTATCATGTTGACCAACGAAATGAATGATATTTTGACATTTTGACTGAAATGGTTCAGTTGTCAGTTTGACATTGCAAAAACATAACAAGGGACTGAACGTGAAACTCTGCTTAGAAGAGAGTAATCTTGAAATGGGCTTCTGGCCCAGACATAATTATTCCCAAGATACACCTGTTAATAAAATTGGGCTTGATTTCCTTAGTCACCTCTTGTTAATGATTATAAATTCATCATTTTCCTGGCAGGGGTCTGAATTGAGGCTGAATTGAATTAAGTTTCCTCTGGCTCTAATATCCAATGACTCCCTGCTTCTCTGCAATTCCCAGCAAACCAGCTGATTAATATAAAAATTAAAATATAAATAGGTTTAAAATGACCACAGGCCACAGTAGATAATTTTAGATTTTGTGAAGGAAGCAAGATTATTTTTTAAGGTCCTTCTAGCTCTAAGACTTGATATGTATATATGTATGCATATATAAGCACATATATATCAATATATACCCTTGCAGACATATGCATACTCATATACATATAACACATTTTTGTGTGTATAAGCATATATAAAAATATAATCTTAAGAATTCATTTATTAACAATTATAAAACTTTCTGTGAAAGAACCCGGTTGCTTTCTTATTTATTCAAACTTACCATTACTAAAGTAATCTAACATTTAATAAAATCTGGGGTAACCATCTGTAATTTTATCACTCAGATATTACCAATTTTATCATATTAGGGGGTATTTCTTTTTAGTCTTTTCAAAATGGTTAATGGAGAAACATGTTTAATGGGAAAATTCTCTATAAATACAATTTTCTACCTGATACTAAATTTTATAAAAATTGGGAGATAGCAGTGGGATAATTTAACTTAAGATATAGGTCTTGAATAGACTCAAAATTCACATTATTAGAGTTTGGGGGTGGGGTGGAGCATATCAGAGAGATTTGCGCTTGTTCTCCAGAGCAATGGACGTGAGGCTAAAAGCAAGTGATGTGACTACCAACTGGCCAAGTGAGGCCAGGGTAATTAGAGAGGCCATGGGTCAGGCAAACAACAGCGTCTTCTGATACAGGCCCCAAATCAAGGTCGCTGGTGGAGGTGACAACACTTGGAACTGAGCAGCTTCTTGTGGGCAACTCATGTAACAGCTCAGAAGCAAAGGGGATTTATTTAGTCAATGGCTAGCAAGGCTTCTCCTCAGAGTCCCTAGGTCACACAGGGGACTGCTTTGTGCAGAATCAGCAGGTTTATTAAAATATTACCAACAGTCCTTTTTTTAATATTTATTTATTTTTGGCTGCGTTGGGTCTCTGTAGCTGCACACGGGCTTTCTCTAGTTGTGGCGAGCGGGGGCTACTTTTCGTTGTGGTGCACGGGCTTCTCGTTGTGGTGGCTTCTCTTGTTGTGGATCACAGGCTCTAGGTGCGCAGGCTTCAGTAGTTGCAGCATGCGGGCTTAGTAGCTGCGGCACGTGGGCCCTAGAGCACGCAGGCTTTGGTAGTTGCGGCGTGTGGGTTCAGTAGTTGTGGCTCACGGGCTCTAGAGCAAAGGCTCAGTAGTTGTGGTGCACGGGCTTAGTTGCTCTGCGGTATGTGGGATCTTCCCAGACCAGGGATCAAACCCGTGTCCCCTGCATTGGCAGGCGGATTCTTAACCACGGCGCCAACAGGGAAGTCCCCAATAGTTCATATTTTAAAACTTATGAGTTTCCTCTCATGACTGAATTACCCTGATAGCACTCTTAATACAGTTATTTATCAAATGAAGGGTCCTAACTCTTATGGAATAGACTTGGTATCACTCTCTCCATCCCTGACCCCAAGCTTCTATTCTTGTTCCCAAAGTAGCCACCTTTGACAATGAGTATCACGGCTTCCTAGGATGGAAGTTAGATGGGCCTTCCCTGACTTCTCATCCTTAGGCTATGGCTAAGGCCCATCTTGTCCATTGTTGGGCTTGAAATTTATGTGGGGTATCTTTGCAACCATCTCGGGCTGGTAACATCATGGGAATAAACAAGATATGCATAGTTTATTAGGGTTCTTGTGAAACAGAACCAATAGGACATATGTGTGTGTGTTCATGTGTATATGACGAGAATTATTATCAAGTATTGACTCATGCAATCATGGAAGGTGAAAAGTCCCACAATCTACCATCTGCAAGCCAGAGACCCAGGAAAACCAGTGGTGTAGTTCAAAGGAAGGCCTACAAGCCAGAGAGCTGAGGGCACAGATTCCAGTCCAAGTCTGAAGATCTGAGAACCAAAAGTACCAAGAGCAAAAGATGACGCCTCAGCTCAGTCAGGTGGAGAGAAGGTGAATTCAATTGCCCTCTACCCTTCTGTTCTCTTCAGGCCCTCAATGAACTGGAGGATGCTGACCCACTTTGGGGAGGGCCACCTGCTTCACTTAGTCCACAAATTCAAATGCTGATCTCTTCCAGAAACACCTAGAAATAATGTTTAATCAGATATCTGGGTGTCCCTTGGCCCACTCAAGTTGATACATAAATTAATTATCACACTTAGAAAAGCTGAAGCAACCAAACCATTTCGTCTCATCAGGACTTGGTGATCTAGCAGTACTTTGTGCCTTAGCCCTGTGCCTTTAGCCTCCCTGCCCTCTTTAATATCACTTTTGTCAATTAGAAACAGGCCTTCTTCACACTGGTCTGTTTTTAGGGACTTACATCTTAAAACATATTTCCTCCTGAGATTCATTTAGAGGAGTGCTTTGTAGGGTCTAATGTGGTATGGGATTGAGGACACCAGGATGGACACAAACCACCAGATCTGCAGTCCCCACTGCAGCTGGGACAGGCTGAGATCATAGGCAAGTGACTGCATCTCTCTGTTCTTACATCTCCTCTGGAAACTGGAGATAACAGTAGTATCCATCTCACAAGGTGATTGTGGGCATTAAATGAGTTAGTAGATGTGCTGGGCTCATAGTAATTGTTCGATAAATATTAGCTATTCTTGATTTTGACTCAACTACTACTTCTTACTTAGGGATATAGTTATCGACTAACAGTCAGCAGTCTGTCCTGCTGATCAATAAGAAGTAACTTCTGATCCACTGAGATTTTTCATGTAAACATACATATTATTTGAACTTTAAGTAGTTAATATGACCTTTACATCTATTTGGTTAGAAAAATCCTAGTACAGCACTGAACACCTGTATTGGTTTTTTTTTTTTTTTTTTTTTTTTCCCGGTACGCGGGCCTCTCCCTGTTGTGGCCTCTCCCGTTGCGGAGCACAGGCTCCGGACGCGCAGGCTCAGCGGCCCGGGCCCAGCCGCTCCGCGGCATGTGGGATCCTCCCGGACCGGGACACGAACCCGTGTCCCCTGCATCGGCAGGCGGACTCTCAACCACTGCGCCACCAGGGAAGCCCACCTGTATTGTTTTTAACCCCAACTCTGCAAGGGAAGATCACTCAAAGGGTTTTTTTGTTTTAAAATAATAATAAAAGCTAAGGAAAAGAAAAATGAAAATTCACTCAAAATCAATCATAATTAATATTTTAGTGCATAGGAGTACAGGCTTCTTTCTATATATATGGGTATTAGTCATGATAATTAAGGTTTGCTGCTACAACAGACAAACCCTTAAATCTCAGAGGCTTAAAATAGTAATGGTTCATGTCTTAATCCCTCAGTGTTCAATGTGGATCAGGCAGCCCTTTGCCATTTCATACCACCTTCTGGAACATATGGCCTCCAGTATAAAACTTGAGAATGAAGAAGGAGGGATGGAGGAGCTTATACTGAAGGGTGTATTTGAAGCTAATTTTCTTAGGTACCCAGTTATCTTGAAGACTACTTTTCTTGGGTATCCAGTTATCTTGAGCTGTGTGTTACATTGCATGTGAAAATTATTTATAGGAATTATTTGACGAATACAGTAAAGGGGTGTCCCTCCAGAAAGAAGTAAATTTACTTTTACTTCTTCAAGTTGCCTGGGGTCACTATAATTCCATGACATCCTTAAACGAAATTCAAGACTTTATATTACCCATATAACCAAAGGATTTGAAACCAATACGAAATTCCCCCGTGAACTTTGCCATTTTGATTTTCCATCACCCTTGCATGTATGGCCATTGGGAGTCTTAGGGGTTATTTTGGGGGGAGAGTAGAGGAAGTTGGTTGCAGAGAGTTTCCTATAGCATACTCCATTTTGTACAGACCCTGGGACGTCTTTTCCATCTCTTCCAACTTAGAATCCCATCAAAAATAAGATTCTAATATATTGGGATTGCCAAATCCTCAAGGCAAGAGACTTCCATGCTTCCTTAACTTTGGAGGTACTTATTAATTTATTCTTTATTTAGAACTTTCAATAATATACTTTAAAAGTTCATCTAATTTTTTTAGTTCTTTTCAGCAGCTAATACAAGTAGCAGAAAGTGCTGAGAAACATTTCTTTTTCCCCTCATGATGTTAAATAAACAAAATTTAATATATTGGGGAATAAAAGTTAAATTTGCAATAATTACAGAGATAAAGTAAAAAACTTAAAATACATGTTATGCTCACTGTGGATCACTTGATATTCCACCCCTTGTCAGAACCTCTCCTTCCTCATTTTCCACCCGCATGTCCACTCCCCACTACAGATGTGTACAAATATGTTTATTTTCTGTTGCTGTTTCTCTGTGGGAAAATGTATGAAAAGCACTGAACTATTTTATTTTTATTACATCTCCTGGATCTATTCTCTTTGCCTTTTATATTTTTCTTATAGTCATTACTCGTGGGTTTTGTTTTTTGCTCTAGGAGGATTTTTTTGAGCTATTTATCTAATTTCTTGATTTACTATTCATTCTGTTCTTTAGGGCATCTGCTGTATTTGTCACTTTTAGTATAACAATTTCCATCCGAAAGTAATCTTCCCTGCTCTCAATTTTTTTTTCATTTATATAATATCTTAGGGAATCATATTGAGAATATAAATTAGATTTTAAAAACAGTTTTCTCCTGGATTTTGCTTGGTGCATAATCTGTTTCATCACAGACTGTTTCCTCTGATAACTCAGATGCATGCCTTCTTTTGAACTACAGGATTTTTTTTTCTGTATAGTATTTTCTTTGTTTTCCTATCCTTTCAGACGCTTATATACATCAAGTATGTGGAGCTTAAATAAGTTGTCTTGGAAATGAATATGTATTGAATATATTGAATATGTATTTATATATTCAAATCTTTTTATCCTTAAAGAAGAGGGGAAATCTGCCTATCTATCTATCTGTCTATCTATCTTATCTATCTATCATCTATCTTTTTGCCTAGGTAGAGTTTCATCTGCCTGTGAAGAGAGCTGTTCAGAAGAGAATTCCACTGCTTATTGAGGAGTTTCTTGTCTGTGTTTGCCACTACCCTGCTCTCATTAGGGACCCCTGTGATTCAGTGAGCACTTGCTCCATCCTAATCATCTCTGAGGCTACGAAAACCAGTCTTCTCACAGCGAGATCAGCTCGGTGCTTTGTGACCACCTAGAGGGGTAGGATAGGGACGGTGGGAGGGAGACGCAAGAGGGAGGGGATATGAGGTTATATGTGTACGTATAGCTGATTCACTTTGTTATACAGCAGAAACTAACACACCCTTGTAAAGCAATTATACTTCAATAAGGATGTTTAAAAAAAAGAAAGAAAACCAGTCTTCTTCCCCAAACTGCCAACCCAGTTTTGCCCACACTAAACATTTCTTTTTTTTTTTTTTTGTGGTATGCGGGCCTCCCCCTGCTGCGGCCTCTCCCGTTGCGGAGCACAGGCTCCGGACGCGCAGGCCCAGCGGCCATGGCTCACGGGCCCAGCCGCTCCGCGGCATGTGGGATCCTCCCAGACCGGGGCGCGAACCCGGTTCCCCTGCATCGGCAGGCGGACGCGCAACCACTGCGCCACCAGGGAAGCCCACTAAACATTTCTGACAATGTCTCACAAAGCCCATTGCTAAAGAATATTTCCCCTGTTCAGCTCGCCCATGCTCTCTCTTAAGTACTGCATTTCCTCCAGTTCCCTCTGGGAAGCCCAATATAATCTCTTCTGTGTGTTTAGGTTTTCTTGCAGTGCAGGAAGAGCTGAGGGCTTTTGCTTTTAGCTCTTCAGAAATTCCTTAGGCAAGAAAATATTAAGGGCTTTGCTATGTGCTTGAAGTTGGGGAATTAAAATATACAGAGAGCAAAACACAACTCAGCTCAATAAAGATATTTTGCTTTAAGGTATGTGATTATCAAAATATAGCCAATCGAGGTCATGTTTAAGTACATATTGCTTGAAAGAAAAAAGGAAATAAGAAAAGAATCATAAAGAAAGAAAGTCACTTATGCCTTCCTTTCAGAAAGCTCTTAGACCAATATTGGGCCTGGTGACTTTTATTTAGCCTGTTAAAAGAAATCAAAGCAAGTGAGCACATAGTTATTTTTCAACTCTGGGTGCTAAGTATGGTGAAGAAAATACTTTCACCAAATGTATCCAGTTTATCGCTATGATGACATAAGCTTGATGTCACCAGCCACTCTTAAATGGTCAAGAATATGAGTTTTGCTCACTGCAGGGTTGTCTAAATTGTGATAAAAATAATAAGATCAGATGATTGTATTGGAAGTCCGGGATCACCTTTATATTTTTGGACATTTCAGCGGGAACTTGGGAAGATTCGAAGTGCAATAGTGAATCAAAAGTTTAATGTGGCTGTGTCATCACCATTAAGAGCTGTAGGAGATAAAGAGATTATTGGGGAAAGACAATACCGGGCAATGCCAACAGATGCCTACCTGCTCCTTAAGTACTGGGTTAGAACCCTCAAGTGCATATGATGGCATCATGTTTTCCCCATGTTGAAGTTAATAAGAGAAATCTTCCTAAAGAATTATTTGAACATTTGTGGAGATAGTTCAGGATGCTCCTATAGAAGTGCAAAAGGCAACAGATGCTTCAATCTTAATATCTAGTGTGACCCATTCATGAGACAGAATGGGAAAGGTAAAGCTCATTTGAAGCTGACATGCCTCCACTCAGCTATGGCGAGCCACCTTAGATAGCTTTACCAAGTAGGGACAAGTCACTGAGATGGTAAGCCACTACGTTCTTTTCAATGGTAGCATGCCACTTTTGGCTTCTTATATATAGCTGAAAGGCAGAAGCAGCTCGGTTTACCACATGGGTAATTGGTAACTGCCAATTCAACCTTGTAGATCTGAAAAATTGTGAACGTTCAGCACAACTGCTGGTACCCAACTCATGATGGATGCATATGTGTCTGAAATACAGGGCCCCCCATCCAAATTTTGAACAATTAAAAGTGTGAATAATCATTGGCATTTAAGTAGCTATTGTGATCATCAACTTCATGATTAGAACACATAATGGGGTTGGATGAACATTTCAGTGAATAACACTAATAGCTACCATTTACTGAGTGCTTTGTAAGAGCTGAACACTGGGGTACTTCACATCATTTTTTTCCTCATTTAAGCCACGTAACAATCTCCTGATCAACTTTACAGAATAGGAGAATGAGACTTTAAAATGGTTAGAAATTTTACTTTAGATCACATTGTGAGCACATATCAAAGCAGGGATTTGAACCTATGTTTTTCTGATTCTAATGGTATCTTTTTCAATTTAACCATGTTGCCTCATGCATAGACCTTCAGTGTAAGGATCTCTTTTGCTGTAGTGAATTTACATTTGAGTTTTTGATTTCCTCACCTCGAGGTGGATGTATAGAAAGGGTAAAAGGCTGTGCATAAGGATTTTTCATGCAATGTCCTAATCTATCGTATCTACCCTTTTAAGTACAGATAGGTTAAAGTCACACTGTGTTTAAGGAAAACATTGAGCATGTTTTGGTTTAAAATGTGCAGCGAATCTGTAATAATTTTGAAGATGTGAGTAAGAACTGATGGGTGCTTTGAGTTTTAAGTGTTGACAGGGTTATCTTTTGAGCAGGATAACTGTTTCAATAATATTTACTTGTCAACAACTCTAACTGTGCCTCAGGAGAAAATAAATCAGTGGGATATGATATGCCCCTACTCTGATCCAGCAGCCATGGAGAAGAGAAACTGTTCAGGATCAACTGCTGTGTTGGAAACATTTCATACTGTCTTGTGAGATCTGATTAATAAATATTCAGGAATTTTGTAAGCGAGTTGTTAAATGCAGCCATTATTAAAAATCAAATTATATAGTCTTACAGTTTAATTGCATTAAAAACAAAGGTGATAAATACCCAGTGTCACTTCCTAATTATTTTATTACACTTTAGTATTATTGATGGTCTTGTAGTTATCGCTACTGTATCTGTTTGGTGGAAATATCCCACAGTGTTCTGCGACTGCGCCTCTCTTCACAACTCTGCGTTCAGTGACGTCACAGCAGTAGTCTGAAACTGACCATGGTGGGGGTACTTACTCCAAACACACTGGCAAACGCTACACATCAAGCGTTGATTTAGTGTTTTGTCGATGAACTGGACAGGGTTTGGCAAACTACAGCCCGTGGGGCAAATTCAGCCTATGGTCTGTTTTTATAAAGTGTTATTGGAAAACAGCCACGCCCAGTTGTTTACGTGTTGTCTACAACTACTTTTGTACAGTGACAGAGTTGAGCAGTGGTGAGAGTGACCATCTGGCCCACAAATCCTAAAATTTTAACTATCTGGCCCTTTACAGAAAAGGAGGGGTTTTGCCAACCCTTAATCTAGATTTAAGAAACTAATGGAGACAATAATACAGGTCAAACATACAGCCATTACATTGTGACTAGCATAAAAACTTGTAAAAATATTCTTGGAGTCAAAAACTATTAACCAATTCAGCAAAAAAAGTTGCTCAGTAATTGACAAATGAGGGAAGTTCCCGTACAGGCAGTGCTGAAGTTGAAAGAAGTTTCATTTTAGTGAAAGTAATTTGTTTGAGGCTGAGAAATAGTAGACTACGTATCAGATTTAATAACAATAAATGTATCAGGAAAAGAATTAGCAGATTGGTATGTAACTTTGTCAAATCATGACTGAATTGCAATAATAGGTTGCATGGATGCAAGAGTTTGGCAAAAATCGATGAAAGCATTCCATGAGAATCAATTGGCTGTATAAAATGTACACTAAAAAGTATTATACATTTTATTTTTTGTAAATTGTGTGCTACAAATTATTATCAGTAAAATTAATAATAGACTAGTGTATATATATATATATATGGTGTGTGTATATATATATATATAGTTTGTATATATATATATATATATAGTGTGTATATATATATGCCTGTGATTTTTTCCAGAGAACCAATTGTGAAACATTGACAGCTCACCACCAAGCAGGCTCCAACAAGTGTGTAACTGATGTTTACCCCGGTGATGTTAGGAGACCCAACTTGTCCCTAGTGATTTCCCCTGGAGACCAAACTAAGCAAACAAAAGTTGAACAGTAGACAGTAGTAAATTGAACAGTAGTAAAATTGGATAGGGCAGTAGACAAGCCCTGGTCCCCGAAGAGTCATAAGCATCACATCCTTCAGAGCTACATCCCAGTGAAGGAGCACCTGGCCCGATGAACCTATCCTGAGACCAGAGGTGAGGACCTCTGGGACGCAGGTGTTTGGTGACTGTAGGAAACGAAAAACGCCGTTACAAACAATGCCAGAAGCTCAGTGACTCACAGAGCTTTATTTCTTGCCCATCTCACAGTCCAGTGTGGTTTGAGGACCAGAGGTAGAGGCTCTGCACAAGCAGAAATCCAGGCTCCTTCCACTGAATGGCTCCACCATCTCCAGGGGCCTCTGAGACTTCATGGGATGTCTCGTATCTGGCCGGCCCACAAGGAGAGTGCATGGAGGTTTTGGTAGGTGGTTTTCTGGGCTAGATCTGGATGGGGCATGTGTCACTTCCAGTCCACATGTCCTAGCCAGGATTCAGTTGTCAGGGCAGACTGGGAAAAGGTGGCCTTCCCACATGCCCAGGAGGAAAATGAAATGAGAATTTGTGAACACATAATCTTTCTTCCCTCCGCCACCACTTCCCTCTTTTTCTTCTTTGTCTACAAAGTCCCAGTGGCCACAGGACATTCCCCCTTTTTGAGTACGTGCCAAAGAGGATACTTGACTTTGCTGAACTGCATGGTAAACCTGAAATGACTTGGATAAACTAATTGATCTCCATCCACTGAACACAAGCAGGCTTTCAGGTGGTCCCCAGGTTTTCCAGTATAAGCCTGTTACTGGAAGATCGTGGAAGGGCTGAGATATGAGGTTAAAAGGATTTTTTGGTTCTGATAAAAATGCTTTCCTACTTAAATTTTACAAGATATTTGCTCAAAGAACTTGGCCAATTAATGCATATATATTTAGGTCAGTGCCTTCCTTTATGGCATTGCAATCTCTTGATTTCTTTTCAAAACTTTATGTTTATATGAGGAAGGGTGGGTGCAGTCTCTTGATTTTTTTTTCAAAACTTTATGAGAGGGAGGGTGGGAGATAAAAAGAAGTAATAGGAGAAGTATATAAAATATGGATAATGCTAAGGAGCAGTCCAAGAATAGATACCCTAAGAACCATAATTGCATTGTTACAATTGCAACTGGCAAAGATAAGTGTTCAACCACGTGAACTATGGTAATGTGCTTGCTTGCATGTGTGTATTGTTTGTCTGTGTGTGTTTGTGGGTGTGTGAGTGGCTTGCAGAACTCAATTTCTGTAGCATGATTCTAAGGACGGCACAGTAGGCATGTGCTCCTGGAACAACATCAAGCAAGCAGGCAACGCTCTCCTTCCCAACCTGGGTGCCAATGGCGACATACCTGCGAGGGAGGTGCTTCCACGTGCCCCTTCCCATCTGCTTCCTGGGCTTTGTGAACAGAATGGACTGCTGAGAGGCATGGCAAAGCCAGGGCCACTGCTGTCAGCTGGCCCAAGGTTACCTGCTCTCATGGTGTCTGGCACAACCGAGGTCATCTACGCTTTGATGAGAGCAGCAGCCCAGGCCTGTCCACTACAGGAGCTGCACCTGCACTAAAGGGCTAGTTTTCATGAGTTTCTCTCCTTAGTAAAGCAAAGAGGCCATGGAAAGATGGAGACAGCTGAGGATCCATAAACTGGAGTGTCAGGAATATCTAGCTGGCCATGGGGGTCTCCCCCGACCTGTGGAGGGCTTGCCTGGGTTCCTCTTCTGGGTCTCTCCTGGAGTAAACTGTCATCTGTCATGCAGTATTCTGGGAGAGACCTTCCTCTTCCAGTAACCTGCAGAGGAATGACAGATGGAGGCAGGGGAGGGGAGCACACATGGCCCCCGGTCTGAGTAGGCTCCTGTGACTACGAGTAAAGCAGGGCTTGTTGCACTTTGAGCAATGAGCTTTGGAAACAGTACCTTCCCAATGCCCAGAGTAGTGGGGTTCTAGCTCCTCTACTGTGTTTCTGTTTCCCCTCTATTTTTTCTTCCATATATACATACATATAGTTGTTGTTGGTAATAGGGGACAATCTTACTCCTAAAAAAAAAAAAGAAAAGAAAAAATTGGAGGTAAAGGTGGGGGAGAGATTGACTACAAAAGAGCAGCACAAGGGAATTACTGGGGTAAGAAAACTGTTCTGTATATGACTAGGGAGATGGTCACATGCCTCCATGTGTTTATCAAAATTCACAGAACTCTATGCCAAAAAAGTGACGCCTGCTGTTTGCAAAGTAAATTTATAAAAATGTTCAGATACATCACTAGCCCTTGTAGCTTCCTCTGTGAAAAGGATAATAATGTAAATTAAAGGGACAAATAAACATTTATTTAAATTGACTGAACTGTCCTGATCCATCCAATGTGGTAGCCTGTAGTCACATGTGGCCATAGAGCACTTGAAATAGACAATCAAATTGTGTGCTGTAAGTGTAAAGTACACACCACATCTCAAAGACTTCATACAAAAAAAATGCAAAGTAGCTTATTAATAGTTTTTACATAGTGATTACATGTTCACATAGTAATATTCTGGACATACATAAATAAATGAACTTATTAAAATTAATTTCATGGGTTTATTTTTACTTTTTTAAATAGAACTACTAAGAAATTTAAAATTACATTTGTGGCTCACATATTTCTATTGGACAGTGCCGGCTGGCACTGAGCACAAGGTATAGGTAGATGTATCATGGAATTAGCAATTTGTTTGGAAACCCCCTTACGAGCCCCCAACCCTAATTTCATACTCATTACAAAGCTCTGTTCTTAGCCACCAGCCATTTCTTCTCAATGTTCCACTTCTTATTGGAACCAAGGCTCAAAGCATAATCTTTAATCAAATGACCCCTAAATGGATATATGTAATCCAGCATCTATCTCAACCAGTGGTTCTCCAACCAGGGCCAATGTCACCCCCCAGGGGACAACATTTATCAATGTCTGGATACATTTTTAATTGTCAGAACCTGGGGAGTGAGGATATGATCGGCATCTAGCGGACAGGAGCTAGAGATGGTGCTAAATGACCTACAACACACAGGGCAGCACCACAACAAAGAACTAACCAGCCCAAAATGTTAGTACAGCTGAGGTCGAGAAACCCAGATCAACATTTGTCCATCTGCTCATTCATAGAACTAATGTTTATTGATAATCTATCACGTATAATTCACTATGCTAAGTATTTTGAGGAAGATAAAGTAGTACTTTATTTACAAAGTTAAACTAGATACGGATCCTGCACTCACCATATTTACAGAGATAAAACATTTGTTTGAAACAGAATAGGTAATCAATAATGTCAGAATAGGATGATGTCATAAGAAGAGACAGTGAGAAGTAAAAGTATAGATGACTTCTCACTTATATTCTTTGTTCCCAAAGCTGAGTGATATTTCTACGCTTATCAACACAGCGAAAACATAACTCATCAACTTTCCCTACAACAGACCATTTTCTAAGTATATCATTGTTATTTTAATCTCCTAGGTTAGAAAATTGGGAGATAACCTTTGACCATCTCCCCTAACTTATCTCTTATTAAGATTTTTAAAAGTTCTTCTGATTTAGTCAACATAAATGATTTTTGATTTTCTTCTTTACCAACTGTGGGTAAACCATGTTAGGGGCATATCAGTGCATTAAAAAGTATAAATATATAATACAGTCCCCATATGTTATCTAGCAGAAGAGGCATGTGATCTCTTGAAATGCCAAAAGAGAGATGACTATCACACAGGTAGTGCATAAGGGGCGCATAAATAGTAGGGATAAATGTTACAGAAATTCTGAGGAAAATTGGATAAATATAAAAATATGGAACCTGTGAGCAATTTGCTGATTCTAGTCTAGACTTCTCATACCTGTATTACTAAAATAGATTCCTCCACTTCTTGCTCTAAACCCCTAGATGTCATTTTTAGTTTAATTTTCTGAAAATATTTCTTTTGGTACGCGGGCCTCTCACTGCTGTGGCCTCTCCCGTTGCGGGGCACAGGCTCCGGACGCGCAGGCCCAGCGGCCATGGCTCACGGGCCCAGCCGCTCCGCGGCATGTGGGATCTTCCCGGACCGGGGCACGAACCCGCGTCCCCTGCATCGGCAGGCGGACTCGCAACCACTGCGCCACCAGGGAAGCCCTCTGAAAACATTTCTTTTATCCTGATACTTCTCCTGCTCCAATGTCTATAATGACTTTCTTCCCTAACGTATTAAATACGCAACCCCTCTTCCCACCTTTAAAGGTGTTTTACAATTCGGCCCAGTCCTACCTTCATTTCTCACTATCCCCCAGTGTGCAAAGGCCACACCAGCAGGTGGGCCTATTCGTAAGCCCTCCCACCTCCACGATTTCGTGGGGCTGTCCTTCTCCATCCCCTTGCTGATATCAACTCAAGCCATCTTTCCAGGTCCATCTCCATCTCCTTGAAGCTTTCCTTACCCTTCTTGCCCTTCTTTGAATTCCTTTGCACTCAGACACCATCCAACACTGAACATTTTTATTCTCTGGAAAGAAAGAAGCCATGCTGAAGTGGCCTTTCAATACCTGAATTCACCTAAAACAGTCCCTAGAAGATACTCAACGGCTATGTGCTTCTCAAAGAAAGAATTGCTGATGTTGTGTCTTTGGAGAGATAGAACTGATTCTTCTATTAAAAAAAAAAAAAAAAAAGGTATGTAACTGATACCTTTAAGCAAGCAGATCAAATACCCCTTCCACATAAATGTTACCTTTCAAAGCAATTAACTTGAAGATTACACACATATTCTAATTTTAAAACTTTTTTAATACTCCTTTTTGAGAATTTCTTTGAGAGCCTATGGCACATTCTTTTAATATATTCAAAGCTTGCAGATCTTAGTTCTGTGAAGGTGAGCATGGCTTTTTAAACTGGCATTTGGAGCCATGTCAGAGGATTAAGATGGCTGAAGCTGGGTAGTCTCATAAATGGTTTTAAAAAGAGGTGCAAGTAGAATCAGGAGACTCAGTTTTCCTATTGATTTTAAACTATTTCTGAAGGTAGTTTTAAATAAATGCTACAGTTCTGATTCCTGGTGGGAAGAGCTCCCTCCTACACAGGCAGAGCTCACGGACACATATTAATTGGCAAGATTAATCGCAAGATTTCTATGGGAATCTTCATCCAGCTCATTTGCTGCTTCGCGCCACTCTTCACTTTACTCCAACTGTCCTTTGCCAATAAAGCACACCCTCAGGCAGGAAAAATGTGTGATTTACAACACACATGAAGCCTTGCTAATTCCAGGGCAGCTATGATAATTGACTGAACGAGTGAAGTTGACCACTGGTGTAGCCCTGTTCAGGTTTTTATTGACAAGTTTTAGGATGCCGTGACCTCTCGGTGAAGCTAAAAGATGGTAATCAAGACTCCAGAGGTCGAAGGAACACTACTGCAAAAGTGGAATGACTTTGCTGGGTAGAATGAGAGCAAAGCCCTCTCCCTCTCTCTCCTTTCCCGCCCCTGCGTGTGTGTGTGTGTGTGTGTGTGTGTGTGTCTGTGTGTGTCTGTGTGTCTGTGGGTGTTGAAGGGTAGGGCAGGATGACTCATCGAGATGGACTAGATAGACTGAATATGGCTTCATGTACCAACATTTAGGCCTTTAGCACTACATGTATGCAGCACCCCTCTGTCAAGCTCCCATGACAGTTGGCCATGATGTGTAATAATAAATTGGATTTGAGGTACTACATGGCTTCCCAGTCCCTTTTGAGCCTTGCTCGATTCTATGCTCTGGTACATAGTCTCAAGCAGAGGGAAACAGGTGCTGTATTGTGTAGATGTTTCTTATCACACATTATTTCTTTTAATCCTCATAGCAACTGTCTCAGGTAAAAACAATCGTCCTCATTGCCACAAAAGGGGGAAGTAATATTAGAGAATTTAAGGATCTTGTCAAGGTCAGACATGTAGTAATTTTCTGAGTGGAACTGAAGATAGTAAGTGGCCAGGCCAGGCCCCCAAGCCTTCTAGAAGATTCTAAATCCAAATGTGTGAGTCTTCCTGGAAAAATCTGCTGTTGTACTCTTAGCAAGGTTACATATTTCTGCTGAGTCTTCTGCAGAATGATGACCTTCCACTTTGACAGACTGCAAGGATTCAAAACTTCTTTCAATTGGGGGCTCCTTTCATGCTGTTGAATATCAGCAGTCAGTCTCTTGTGACCATTCCTTGTTTTCAAAGGTTTAAATGAGAGCGAACAATGCGGAGTCACATCCTGATGTTCTGTAGCTTGCTCTGCTTAGTCATGCCTCTAAACACCTTGTCTTGTGAGAGGCAACATATAAGCTATTTGCTGAGTGCATGAAAATAGGCTTATTTTCCCCTTTTCAATTTATAAAGCATTTTCACATGCAGCATCTAATTTTATTTTACCTTGGCAAAAAAGATGGTGCTGAGGCCAAACATTGCCACAGCAGTGGTTAAGCAAGGTTACTTCTTTTAAATCATTATTACTTATCTCTGCAGTGAAGGACAGACAGGAAAGAGAAATGCCTTTAATAACTTACTGACAGGCAAGCAAGGAAGCCTAAGCATGCAGTTCTAAACCATGGCTTCTCACCCTGCTTCGGAGCACCTTGGGGGGCTTGTTATGTATTCTGGGCTCCCATCCCAGACCTACCAATCTGAGGCTCTCAAGGTGAAGCCTGGAAATCTGCACTGTTTTAAAAAGCTGTCCCGTGAATCTTTCATATACTATTTTTATTAGGATTAACATGGAGGCTGCGGTACAAAACAACGTCTTAAAGTCTTTCTGGTGCTATTTTCCATGATCTGCATTATTCAACTCACTGAGACCCAGGTGAATATTCTACCAGACCCCCTAAAAGAGTTAATTAAAATAAAAGAATTGATTTTAGGCTACATAGAGTATAACTGTCTTTCTGAAGCTGCTGTGGTCTCTGATTAGTTTACTTATAGCCTGAGAACTAACACTCACATGGATTTTGGGTTATTTTTAATTGGAATATTTTCCATGCATTATCCAAAATTAACACAACTAGATGACTTTGGGAAATGGAAATGTTTAGGTTTTGAAGGAAAAAGGAGAAATCCTTAATCACTGGGACATTGATACACACTAGGTCTTTGAATTAAATTTCATCAGTGATATAAAATGAAACACATTTAGCTCTATGACTCCTAGAGAGTTAATGCAGCTAAATTTGGTTACCCAGCTAAGACAACAGGTGAAGTAGTGTAGGACAAAAGGAAAAGCTCTCAAATAGGGTGTTCTACTAGGTAAAGAGATATTTTGATTGTTGAGAAACATAGTCTTGACCCACTTGGTTAACCACAACTACAACAAAAGGTCTGTTATGTAGAAGGGAACCTAGAATCATAAAACAGACTCTAATATTCAAAACAAACCAAAAGGGATTCTGGAAGGGCTCACGCCAAGGAGTAATTCCCAGAAATTCTGCTGCCAGTGTCCTTGTCACCACGGTGAGCCACAGACCCCTCTGCCTCTGCAGGACACCCCCCCAATACTAGCAGCCATGTGGCTGACAGGGTCTTGGTGCTCTAGCTGGGTGTCAGGCCTGAGCCACTGAGGTGGGAGAGCCGAGTTCAGGACACTGGACCACCAGAGACCTCTCTGCCCCATGTAATATCAATAAGGGAGAGCTCTCCCAGAGATCTCCATCTCAACGCTAAGACCCAGCTCCACTCAACAACCAGCAAGCTCCAGTGCTGGACACCCCATGACAAACAACTAGCAAGACAGGAACACAACCCCACCCATTTGCAGAGATGTTGCCTAAAATCATAATAAGTTCACAGACACCCCAAAACACACCACCGGACACGGTCCTGCCCACCAGAAAGACAAGATCCAGCCTCACCCACCAGAACACAAGCACCAGTCCCCTCCACCATAAGGCCTCAACAGCCCACTGAACTAAGCTTAGCCACTGGGGGCGACACCAAAAACAACAGGAACTACGAACCTGCAGCCTGTGAAAAGGAGACCTGAAACACAGTAAGTTAAGCAAAATGAGAAGACACACAAATATGCAGCAGATGAAGAAGCAAGGTAAAAACCCACCAGACCAAGCTAATGAAGAGGAAACAGGCAGTCTACCTGAAAAATAATTCAGAGTAATGACAGTAAAGATGATCCAAAATCTTGAAAATAGAATGGAGAAAATACAAGAAATGTTTAACAAGGACCTAGAAGAACTAAAGACCAAACAAACAATGATGAACAACATAATAAGTGAAATTAAAAATTCTCTAGAAGGAATCAATAGCAGAATAACTGAGGCAGAAGAAGGGACAAGTGACCTGGAAGATAAAATAGTGGAAATAACTACTGCAGAGAAGAATAAAGAAAAAAGAATGAGAAGAATTGAGGACAGTCTCAGAGACCTCTGGGACAACACTAAATGCACCAACATTCGAATTATAGAGGTCACAGAAGAAGAAGAGAAAAAGAAAGGGACTGAGAAAATATTTGAAGAGATTATAGTTGAAAACTTCCCTAACATGGAAAAGGAAATAGTCAACCAAGTCCAGGAAATGCAGAGAATCCCATACAGGATAAATCCAAGGAGAAACATGCTAAGACACATATTAATCAAACTATCAAAATTAAATACAAAGAAAAAAAATTAAAAGCAGCAAGAGAAAAGCAATAAATAACATACGAGGGAATCCCTTTAAGGTTAACAGCTGATCTTTCAGCAGAAACTCTGCAAGCCAGAAGGGAGTGGCAGGACATATTTAAAGTGATAAAAGGGGAAAAACTACAACTAAGATTACTCTACCTGGCAGGATCTCATTCAGATTCGATGGAGAAATTAAAAACTTTACAGACAAGCAAAAGCTAAGAGAATTCAGCACCGCCAAACCAGCTTTACAACAAATGCTAAAGGAACTTCTCTAGGCAGGAAACACAAGGGAAGGAAAAGACCTACAATAACAAACCCAAAACAATTTAAAAAATGGTAATAGGAACATACATATCGATAATTACCTTAAATGTAAAAGGATTAAATGCTCCAACTAAAAAACATAGACTCACTGAAGGGATACAAAAACAAGACCCGTATATATGCTGTCTCTAAGAAACCCACTTCAGACCTAGAGACACATACAGACTGAAAGTGAGGGGATGGAAAAAGATATTCCATGCAAACGGAAATCAAATGAAAGCTGGAGTAGCAATTCTCATAAGGCAATAGGCAAAATAGACTTTAAAGACTATCACAAGACAAAGAAGGACACTACATAATGATCAAGGGATCAATCCAAGAAGAAGATATAACAATTGTAAATATTTATGCTCCCAACATAGAAGCACCTCAATACATAAGGCAAATGTTAACAGCCATAAAAGGGGAAATCCACAGTAACAAAATAATAGTAGGGGACTTTAACACCCCACTTTCACCAATGGACAGATCATTCACAATGAAAATAAATAAGGAAAAACAAGCTTTAAATGACACATTAAACAACGTGGACTAAATTGATATTTATAGGACATTCCATCCAAAAACAACAGAATACACTTTCTTCTCAAGTGCTCATGGAATATTCTCCAGGATAGATCATATCTTGGATAGTAGGGGACTTTAACACCCCACTTTCACCAATGGACAGATCATTCACAATGAAAATAAATAAGGAAAAACAAGCTTTAAATGACACATTAAACAACGTGGACTAAATTGATATTTATAGGACATTCCATCCAAAAACAACAGAATACACTTTCTTCTCAAGTGCTTATAAAATATTCTTCAGGATAGATCATATCTTGAGTCACAAATCAAGCCTTGGTAAATTTAAGAAAATTGAAATCGTATCAAGTATCATTTCTGAACACAATGCTATGACACTAGGTATCAATTACAGGAAAAAAAAAACTGGAAAAAATACAAACACATGGAGGCTAAACAATACACTACTAAATAACCAAGAGATCACTGAAGAAATCAAAGAGGAAATAAAAAAATACCTAGAAACAAATGGCAATGAAAGCGTGATGACCCAAAACCTATGGGATGAAGCAAAAGCAGTTCTAAGAGGGAAGTTATTAGCAATATAATCCTACCTCAAGAAACAAGAAAAATCTCAAATAAACAACCTAACCTTACACCTAAAGCAATTAGAGAAAGAAGAACAAAATAACCCAAAGTTAGTAGAAAGAAATAAATCATAAAAATCAGGTCAGAAATAAATGAAAAAGAAATGAAAGGCGCAATAGCAAAAATCAATAAAACTAGAAGCTGGTTCTTTGAGAAGATAAACAAAATTGATAAATCATTAACAAAACTCATCAAGAAAAAAAGGGAAAAGGCTCAAATCAACAGAAATAGAAATGAAAAAGGAGAAGTAACAACTGCCACTGAAGAAATACAAAGGATCATGAGAGATCACTACAAGCAACACTATGCCAATAAAATAGACAACCTGGAAGAAATGGACAAATTCTTAGAAGAGCACAACGTTCTGAGACTGAACCAGGAAGAAATAGAAAATATAAACAGACCAATGACAAGCACTGAAATTGAAACTGTGATTAAAAATCTTCCAAGAAACAAAAACCCAGGACCAGATGGCTTCACAGGCAAATTCTATCACACATTTAGAGAAGAGCTAGCACCTATCCTTTGCAAACTCTTCCAAAATATAGCAGAGGGAGGAACACTCCCAAACTCAATAAATGAGGCCACCATCACCCTGATACCAAAACCAGGCAAAGATATCACAAAAAAAGGAAACTACAGGCCAATATCACTGATCAACATAGATGCAAAAACCCTCAATAAAATACTAGCAAACAGAATCCAAGAGCACATTAAATGGATCATACACCATGATCAAGTGGGGTTTATCCCAGGAATACAAGGATTCCTCATTATACACAAATCAATAAATGTGATACACCATATTAACAAACTGAAGGATAAAAACCAGATGATCATCTCAATAGATTCAGAAAAAACTTTTGACAAAATTCAACACCCATGTATGATAAAAACTCTCCAGAACGTAGGCATAGAGGGAACTTACCTCAATATAATAAAGACCATATATGACAAACCCACAGCAAACATCATTCTCAGTGGTGAAAACATGAAACCATTTCCACTAAGATCAGGAACAAGACAAGGTTGCCCACTCTCACCACTATTTTTCAACATAGTTTTGGAAGTTTTAGCCACAGCAATCAGAGAAGAAAAAGTAATAAAGGAATCCAAAATGGAAGAGAAGAAGTAAAACTGTCACCGTTAGCAGATGACATGATACTATACATAGAGAAACCTAAAGATGATACCAGAAAACTACTAGAGCTAATCCATGAATTTGGTAAAGTAGCAGGATACAAAATTAATGCACAGAAATCTCTTGCATCCCTATACACTAATGAAGAAAAATCTGAAAGTGAAATTAAGAAAACACTCCCATTTACCATTGCAACAAAAAGAATAAAATA
>NC_041226.1:68378764-68446998 GCF_002837175.3 Physeter macrocephalus
AGCAAAAGCAATCTTGAGAAAGAAAAATGGAGCTGGAGGAATCAGGCTCCCTGACTTCAGACTATACTACAAAGCTACATTAATCAAGACAGTATGGTACTGGCACAAAAACAGAGTATAGATCAATGGAACAGGATATAAAACCAGAGATAAACTCACACACATATGGTCACCTTATCTTTGATAAAGGAGAAGGAAACCATAAACAAAATGAAAAGACAACCCTTAAAATGGGAAAAAATTTTTGCAGATGAAGCGACTGACAAAGGATTAATCTCCAAAATTTACAAGCAGCTCATGGAGCTCAATATCAAAAAAACAAACAACCGAATCCAAAAATGGGCAGAAGACCTAAATAGACATTTCTCCAAAGAAGATATACAGATTGCCAACAAACACATGAAAGAATGCTCAACATCATTAATCATTAGAGAAATGCAAATCAAAACTACAGTGAGATATCATCTCACACCAGTCAGAATGGCCATCATCCAAAAATCTACAAACAAAAAATGCTTGAGAAGATATGGAGAAAAGGGAACCCTCTTGCACTGTTGGTGGGAATGTAAATTGATACAGCCAGTACGGAGAACAGTATGGAGGTTCCTTAGAAAACTAAAAATAGAACCACCACACGACCCAGCAATCCCACTACTGGGCATATACCCTGAGAAAACCATAATTCAAAAAGAGTCATGTACCAAAATGTTCATTGCAGCTCTATTTACAATAGCCAGGACATGGAAGCAACCTAAGTGTCCATCAACAGATGAATGGATAAAGAAGATGTGGCACATATATACAATGGAATATTACTCAGCCATAAAAAGAAATGAAACTGAGTTATTTGTAATGAGGTGGATAGACCTGGAGTCTGTCATACAGAGTGAAGTAAGTCAGAAAGAGAAAAACAAATACCGTATGCTAACACATATATATGGAATCTAAAAAAAGAAAAAAAGAAAAAAATAGGGTTATGAAGAACCTAGGGGCAGAATGGGAGTAAAGACACAGACCCACAAGAGAATGGATTTGAGGACACGGGGAAGGGAAGGGTAAGTTGGGACAAAGTGAGAGAGTGGCATGGACATATATATACCACCAAATGTAGAACAGATAGCTAGTGGGAAGCAGTCGCATAGCACAGGGAGATCAGCTCGGTGCTTTGTGACCACCTAAAGGGGTGGGATAGGGAGGGTGTGAGGGAGACACAAGAGGGAGGAGGTATGGGGACATATGTATACGTATAGCTGATTCACTTTGTTATACAGCAGAAACTAACACAGCATTGTAAAGCAATTATCCTCCAATAAAGGTGTTAAAAAAAATGGGTCTCTTACATACAATAAAAACCAGAAGAAAAAAAAAAAACAACCCCCCAAAAAGCTCATGCACACCAATCAGCTCTATCAAGACCAGAGATTCTCAGGGAATTCCCTGGTTGGCCAGTGGTTAGGGCTCCACGCTTTCACTGTTGAGGGCTCAGGTGCAATCCCTGGTCAGGGAACGAAAGATCTTGCAAGTTGGGTGGTGTGGCCAAAAAAACAAAAAAGACCAGCGATTCTCAACGTCTGTCCTACTGATACTTGCGGCTGGAATATTCTTTGTTGCAAGGACCCGTTATGTGCATTGTTGGATGTTTAGCAGCATCTCTGGCTTTTACCCACTAGATGCCAGTAGCACTCCTTCCCCAGTGGGGACCACCAAAATTTTCTCCAGACATTACCAATGTTCCCTGGGGAGCATGTTCACTCCCAATTGCGAACCCCTAGTCTACACACACACATTTCCTTAATACTTTAACTTCTGCAATAATAAAAAATGTTTTTTTAAATTAAAGACATTCCTTAAGATGTGCTTAAAATAACTAAAAATAAATGTATTTAAATATCTGAAAAACACTCCAAAACTATATCAAGATCAAAGATACAGAAGGATGAAGGGTTCCCATTTCTCTTATAATGAAACAACTTTCATTATGAGCTGATGTGGATTTATATCAGTGCTAAGTAAAGAGTCAAACTGTTAGGTTTCAAGGCAAGATTAGTTTAAGCTTCCTAGAGTTCCTGCCTCTGAAGCAACAGGACAAGCTTTTGATATGCAAAACAGACCCTGATAGAACCAGAAAAAATGGAAAGTGTAGTTGGAAGAACAAGCAGTGTCCCCATTTTCAAAGTGTTCTCTTGTGATTCAGATGCATGAGTTTCAGAAACCACTGGGGTCCTCTTGAACTTAACCTCTGAGTGTATCCATGTTTCTGTGCCAGGAAGAGATCTCCTTGTTCATTCCTACAACATTCCCCAAATCAGAGGAACGAGTGACTTCACATGTCTTTTCTCACTTCCTCTCATTTAAGTCCTGTGTAAACTGAGATCTTTCCAAGATCCTAAAGGCTCGCGTAGAGGCCAAAAGAAAGAAACTTCACGGAGGGTAAGAGGTCTTAGTATGGCGTCCAGGGTCAGGGGCAGAAGAGGGGCCCTGAGAAACGGAACAGCGGAAGGACCATGTCCTCCTACTAGTGACACCTCTGGAGGAATATTCATCAAACATTTTTTTCCTTATTGTATAGGTAATGAAAGCCCATTTTAGGACCTCCAAGGGGGGAAAAGAGTAAAAAGAGGATCCAATTATCCTGCTTTTCCGTATCACCATCTATGTTGCATAAATTCTTTAGGTTTGCCTATTTTTGACCTTCATATAAATTGAATCAACTGCATATACTTCTTTATTATTTGGTGTTGGAAATCAACATTAAGTTTTTGTTTTTGTTTTTGTTTCTTTGTGGTACGTGGGCGTCTCACTGTTGTGGCCTCTCCCATTGCGGAGCGCAGGCTCTGGACGCGCAGGCTCAGCGGCCACAGCTCACGGGCCCAGCCGCTCCGCGGCATGTGGGATCTTCCCGGACCGGGGCGCGAACCCGTGTCCCCTGCATCGGCAGGTGGACTCTCAACCACTGTGCCACCAGGGAAGCCCCAACATTAAGTTTTAAGATTCATTTATGTCGATGCATGTAGCTATAATTTTTCACTGCTGTCTAATATTCTACTGTAAGAATACATCACACTTATTTACTCATTCAACCATTGGTTTTGGTGTTTTTAGTGTTACCTATTACAGAAAAGGCTTCTATGACTATTTTTATGGGTCCTTGATGCAAGTATTCAAGAATTTTTCTTACCTCTCACATATGAGGGTGAAAAGGCTGGATTTTAGGGGATATATGTCTCCAAATGCCTAGATAATGTCAAATTGTTTCCCAGATTGTTTGTACCATGAACTCTTGCCAGCTCACCATCCTCACCAACACTTGGAATTGATCAGGTATTTGAATATTTACCAATCTGATAGCAGGAAAATGTAGTTCATTGTGGTTTTAATTTACATTTCCATTATTACTAAAAAGCTTGTAATTTTTTTCAGATTTTAATTGGATATTTACATTTCCCCTTTGGTCAAAACCTTGTGTCCATTTTCCTTCATTATTTGTCATTTTCATATTGATTCATGTGTGTTTTTTGTATATTCTGGATACCAAGTCTTTATGCAGTTATAGGTAGGTTTGTGTGTGAGTGTGTGTGTATGCGTGCCAGCTAGTGATTTGTCTTGGTCTCGGTAGAGTTTTTTGGTGAACAATAGTTCTTCATTCTAATGTAATCAAACTTACCACCTGCCAGACCCTTTCCACAGCAGCTGCACCATTGAACTTCCCCACCAGCAATGTATGAGGTGGTCTCCAGCTGCCCACATAGTATCTGGTGCATAGGATGTTCTCAAAAAATGTTTATGGAAGACCAGAAGAAAAGGGAAACGGGCATTCATAAATAAGTTCGCGTTGGCTGTGAAAAAGTTGAATTTAGAGAAGAGGGTGACTGTGGCTCCCCCAGCATCAGGCAGGGGCCAGGCTACGGCACCCAGAGTCTACCAATGTCTGGATGGCTTTGTGCATGCAGCCTCTCCAGTTCAAGCTGGATTTTATCTATTTAGCCTTCAGGCTTCTGTTTCGGTTTCATGGAGTCAAATCGGAATATACAGGAGCAGGGATGTTCAGACTTCTTGAGACTCTGGTCCCAATACTTCCCAGCACTGGAAGGCCACGTCACATAAATGTACACACACATACACACACACACAGACACGCACGCATATATCCACTTTGTGATAAAGTTTTTGAGATCATAAAGATCTAGAAATACGTTTCAGAAAGCAAAAAATGGAGCACCATAGCCCTATCCACGTGCATTGCTTCTCTGGAAGCGTGTTTCTGCTTGGATAACACACCTTCCCCTCCCCTTGGTCTAGCCTGGGTGATGATCTGGAGGCCTGGGCCTCACCTGGATGGCTGGCTTGGGGGCCAACATTAATCCAGTTATCAGTAGACATATTTACTCACATGAAGTCTCCTACTACTAACAACTGGGAATGTATCTGTAGAACAGCCCCTAGTTAAATTAAGTGACAGCGGCGAGGTGGGCCTGACCTATCCAGCCAAAAAACAGTGAGGATGGACCCTGCTGCTCTGGGCTGGGGTGACGCTGATGATGCAGATTCTGGCTCCCACCCTTGCTAGAGCCCCAGTCTTTACCTCCTTCCGCTGTCTTCCTGATCTTCCACCCTTAGCGTCCCCAGTGGTTTCCAGCCCCTGCCATCTTTGCCTGCAACCTTCTCACCACCAAGCTCATCTAACTGGCCTAATTCTGCCAGCTCTTAGCTTGGGCACGGCACTTCCTTCCAGAAGTCTTTCCTGATTCCCAAAGTCAGGCCTCCGCTCTGTTTTCATGTGCCATGTATCACTCTTTATTTCTTCTACTTCAGATCGCTTGTGTATCCGTGTCCTTCTCTAAGTGAAAAGCTCCACGGCGGGAGGACGCATGTCCTGGTTGTTCACTCACGCGGGGGGAATTCAATAAGTGTTTGTTGAATGAATTAACAAATGACGTTCTTTTCCAGTTAAGAGCAGACCCAGCCTGAGCCCTTTGGGAAACACCAGCAAGTGGCATGTCAGAACCCAGAAGAGAAAACAATAGACTTCTACGTGATCGCTGTCACATGCAGACTTCTCCCAATGGAAGCTCCTTCACATCTGTGATTAATCAGTCCAAAGAGAAGTCTTCTGTTTTCTTAACTGAAAAACTGTTAAAATTGTTTGCTGTCATGAGGAGAGTAGATTAAATCATGCTCTGGTGTGCCACAGATGGGTTACAGGTGCGACGTCGGCCCCTTCAGTTCAGCATGAGAAGGCCTGGGGCAGCTGGACCCCTGCACACGGCTGCTGGCCACGCACAGCCTCATCTACTTACCCCAGTGTGTCACGCAAACATTAGCATGGCACGTCTACGGTGGGTTTGAACAAGCTTGCAAGCACTCATGGCCACTATGTTGGCAGATTGGCCTGTATTACTAATTATTATTTTTAGCCATTATTAGTTCTTATGTAGACGTGTGTTTAGGAGGGAAGTCTAAGGAAGCATCATATTTTCAGGCTCTACAGAACTTAGCAGCAGTCCTATCCTCTTGGAGACCTGGGATTTCTCCAAATTTTAAAATAGAAGAAAATGGGCGTGCCTGTTATTATGAGCAGTAGTAAGTAGTAGAAGTAGTAGTTGTACTAATAGTAAGACTAGTAAGTAGTAGAAGTAGTAGTTGTACTAACAGTAAGACTAGTAAGTAGTAGAAATAGTAGTTGTACTAATAGTAAGACTAGTAAGTAGTAGAAGTAGTCCTGGTAGCAGTAGTAATAAGCATATTTCCAAGGCAAAAATTGTACATGGAACTAAATGTCTAATCTTATATTTTTCATACGTGGACCCCCAAGAGCTCAGGGGTCAAGAGCTAGAAGCCATCAGCTACAAACAAGGAATTTCCTTAAAATCTTGTGCTTTGTCTTAAAAATCCATGTAAAATGTACTTGCTACTCCGTAATTCATCAGTGTCATCTCTTTCTCCTTCCCCCACACAAAACAAAAGCTGTGAGTTATCAATATGTTCCTGGAACGTGGGCCAAGTGCATCCTGGGGCTTCAAGAATGCCCCTGCCCCGCCCCCTCACTTCCAAGCACCCTGCAGGGGCTGTGCATTCCTGTATAGTTTTATTTCTCCACCTGGTATGAAATAAAAGACAAGCCACAGAAATTCAGTGTTAATAGGGAAAATAGTGCATGGGACAAAAAAAACATGCAATGAACAAACAGAAAACCAGAATGGAGTGGTTATTATTTATTTATTTTTAAGGGTATAGGAGGAGGAGTTTTCTCTAAGCTGGGATGACAGCATTTGGGGCCTGCAGCTGGAGCTCCCAGCATCTCACCGTACCTCCAGAACGGCTGGGAACATTGTCCTGACAGCAGAGCAGTCTGTCAGAGGCCCATCATTGTTTATCATACTCACATTCAATTATGCTTGGCATGTGCTCTCGGTCTGGAAACTCTGCCAGATACCATCTCTGACTGCAACTTGGCCGCCTCTGACTAAGTGGGTTTGATTAGTGTTTGATTGGTATTTTATCATCAGTTCAGGAGTGGACATCATTTGGGCCTTCTCAGATAATGTGAGGTACAGTGTTTTCATGAAACTAGAGTAGCCCTCCAGGTGCCATGTTCAGAGGAGAGCTCTGGGAAAGATGCTAATTTATTTTTGGCACTAGATCTGACTTTCTTAGCTGGTGAATATAATAATCAGGCTGAATCCTAACTTTCTGATGGCTGCCCTGATTCTGTATTGACTCAGCTTTCCTGGTTGCTTCCTCCCACTATATACAAGGCGCCATCCGAAATCCTGGAAAAGATGCTTGGTCCATCTCCTTTTATTGTTTCTAGAGAACTATCCTTATTTGGACAAATAGCTCAGACTGTCATCCATAAAATAAGAGAATGGGATCATATAATCTCTAAGGTGTCTTCCAGTTTGTCTGTTTTGGAAATTTGAAATTTTCCATTAAATTGTCTGAGAGGCAGAGATGCTTTACAGCCCCATGTCAATAAAGCAATCCTTAAAATATTTTATGAGCTGAAGATCACAATGAACTAGAAGAATGTCATAAGTCAATATCCAAACTAGTCAGGACTGAAATGTCCACTTCTTACCAGTAAAGAACCAAACTAAAACTCCTTGAGGACTGATTCAGACTGAAAGAAAGTATGCCTGAAGAAAATGGCGAATGATAAAACAAAACAAAACAAAACACAAAAACAGAGGGGGAGGAAATTTTTGGAGGTGATGGATAAGTTTATGGCATTGATTATAATGATTCTTTCGCATATACTTACCTCCAGATACATCAAGTTGTATACATTAAATATCTACAGCTTTTTGGATGTCGATCTTACCTCAATAAAGGAGATAAAAAAATTTTTAAAGGTACCACCAGCTTATTAAGTGGGACCTCAGGAACTCAAACCAGAGAATATAAAAATGTTCACATCTCCTGGACCCTGCCAGGCATGGGATGAACCAGCTCAGTTTGTAGTGTTCCTTTCTCAGCAACAAAAACCGTGCATCTTGGGAGGGCAAGGCTGACTCTTTGGTAAATTTCACCAATGGTCAGATTTTTAAAACTTGAAGGCCTGTTTTGAGAACACAGCTCTAAAGCCTTTGGCATAATTTGGAGGAGGATAGAAGCCAGGTAGCTTCTGAAGCATATGTCCGGGGACCTGGCATGCTGAGGGCTACAGGGTAGGAGCTGTGGGAGCTAGTCTCTAGTAGCTTTGCTTGATGAAAAGTGCATGGTGCCCTGGGGGGCAGATGGTCCCATAGTCTACTCCTACTTGACAAGAGCAAATAGTAACAAAGGCTTGTACTCAGAATGTGAGAGCTGAGAGGGAACTAAAAGTTCACCTCAGTCACCCAGCATTTGGAAAATGAAGAGCACCAAGACCCAACACGACTGAGTGTGTGGTCCAACCCCACAGTTAAAGAACGAAAGAGACAGGTGTATCCTGAAGTCAGAAAGGCCCTCACTGCAAACCTGGCTGGGGCTTTCCCTAGTTATGCTTCCTTCAGTAACGTCCCCAGTCTCCCCTGAGCCTCAGGTTCCTCATCTACAAAATAGGAGCGGGGGCTTCCCTGGTGGCGCAGTGGTTGAGAGTCCGCCTGCCGATGCAGGGGACGCGGGTTCGTGCCCCGGTCCGGGAAGATCCCACATACCGCGGAGCGGCTGGGCCCGTGAGCCATGGCCGCTGAGCCTGCGCGTCCGGAGCCTGTGCTCCGCAACGGGAGAGGCCACAACAGTGAGAGGCCCGCGTACCGCAAAAAAAACAACAACAAAGAAAAACAAACAAACAAAAAAAACAGGAGTGGTCCCCCAGCTTCTAAGGGTTCCTGAACAGACTACGTTCAAGTACATGGCTCGGTGGTGTTGGGAAGGCACTTGCTATTTTCTTGCCCTCTCCTTCTCTTATCATTTCGATTTAATCGAAGCGCCAAGAGGTCAGTGATTTCCTTTCGTCAATCGTGCTCTGGTTGCAGCCTGGTGTTGCATAACCTGCTGGCTGAGGATAAAGGTCCCCCGGGAGCCGTGGTGATGCGACCAGACACGCCGGCGCGGGTGGGCGTTCCGGCCAGCAGAGGGCAGCAGAGCACGGCCCGGGCTCCTCGCAGCCCTGTTTGCGCACTGCCAGCCGTGCTGTTTTCCTTCCGGAGAGGCCTAACGAGCTATCAATGCTTGCAGCGTGTTCTTTTCAGTGGAGCATTTTTCCTGTCTCATTTCAGTGAGGACACGATGTTTTGGCAATTTTTTTTTTAAGTTTCTGCTTCCGTTGGTTCGGTTTTGTTTGAGGGGTAATCACTGCATTTATTAGGCATCTTCCCGCCCCGGTGCACCAGGCACCGTGCAAGGCACCTGATAGTCATTATCGCAGTTATTCCCGATTTAGAGACGATGACTGTGTCATTCGGAGGAGTTGAGTAACGCGTAAGAGGCAAAGGCAGGATGGGGCCAGGATGACGAAGGGGGGAGGTATTTGATTTTACGGTGTCTGCCTCCCTTCTGTCCAAACATATTGGACATTTATTAAGTGCTCGAGGTAAGTTAGGAGCTTTTATAAATGCAGGGGAACAGGAAACAAGAATCTGGAAAGCCTTTTTCTTAATTTTATAAGATTATTTTCTGCTTTGAGCAAGTGATTTGGGAGGTGGTGCAGCCTGTTAGGAATGGGGGTCTGAGACCTCAACCTAGATCTGCTGCATCACAACCTGATGCTTCACAAGCTCCCCCAGGTGAATTCTGTGCACGTTCAAATGTGAGAAGCAAGGCCCTGGAGGGCAGCCAGCAGCTGACTTCGAATATTTGGAGGGCCAGTATTTAAAAGAGAGAACGTATTTGTTTTGCTTTGCTCTAAAAAGCAGGTTTAGGTTTAATTCACATAAGCCACAAGAGAAGTTTTCCGAATGTTGACCCCGGAGGAGTCCAGCTAAACTGCTTCTCTCTGATTCTTATTATCTATAAAATGGGGATGTTGCTATCTAAACAACTAGAGCTGTTTTTCTATAAAGGAGACAAGGAATTTGAAAATGATTTGTATATTTGAAAAGACCATACAAATGTCAGTTGTAACTTGTCACCATTTGCAGCGTCCAAGATGGAGTGTGTGTCGCCCTGTGTGGGAGGGGCTTAGCATGGATTGATGGACAGTATGAATGGATTCAGGGCTGTATGTTCGGGGCTGTTAAGAAACTCAGGAGGGGGCTGGGGATGGTGAGACGCTGGATGCGGAAGCCAGCGGCAAAATTAGACTAGAACCCAGAAGTTGTCTCATTCCATATTTATTGTGTCGTGAGGAAGACCAGTCCTGCCCCTCGAATCCCACACCCTTCAAACACTTGGCCCTCTAGAACTGATCCTTGGTGGCCTATGGTTGGTTAGGAGCCTTAAAAATCACCTAGACCCTTGGGGTTCCCACGAGGACAGGAGAAAGCAGTCCGTTGCCTATTTCTTGTTGCCTCTGCATCCATTCAATTAAGAGCAAGTGGAGACAGTGCCTAGAAGAGCCAGCACGTAGCTTGGTTGTGACCTCTGGAACCCCAAGACAGCACTTGTCTTGTCAGCACTGTGTTATTAAGCAGGAAGGAAACGGTGGCCTCTTCTGGGAGGCCTGAGGCCCTCAGAGCTGTGGGTCCTCCCCTCCCAGGGCAGCCGAGGTCACGAGAGTGAGGGGAACAGGCGGGGGGCCGCGCTGGGGCCCAGCACACGGCAGGCCTCCAGAAATGCTCGTGGAGGAACCAGTGACAAGCAGGAAACTCAGCCAACAGCTTGTTTCATGCCCTCACACCCCCATCTACGCGGCCCACAGGGCGCCCCAAACGAGGGCAAACCTTCCGCCAGCGAGGTCCTGATTCAGCCCTTCAGTCTTGAGGGGCAACTCTAACCCCTGGGATGTTAAGGAAAGGGCGTAATATACAGAAACTCGTTCTGCCAGGTTCTGCCTCAGAGAGAGCTCGTGAGCCCCACCGATTGTTTCCTCACCGCTGTCCTTGTCACTGGACACTGCGCTCAAGCTGAACACCACAATCACTCGGCGTTGGAGGCCGGCTTGGTTTTTAAACCATCGGGTATTTTGTTTCCCAGAGTGGAGGGCTGGCGTGGCAGAGGAGCTGTGATCTGTAGTGTTGGTCAGTGAGGACGGGGTAGGTGCTTGAACCCTCTCTGGTTACGTGGTCCCGGTCGAAACAACGTGATCATCTATTTCCAGGCCTGTTTTGCCACTTGGACAGTCTCTTCCTAAGTCAGAGCAAGTCTTGCCCCCTCTCCTCCCTTTCCCCTCCCTCCCTCTCCACCTTCTCTGCCTTGAATCCTTGCAATGTCCAGGAACCCCTCCGGATGCTCTAGTTTCCAGAAGCAAGCAAACTCCAGTTCATTCAAGGGACGCCGCAATTCAACACTGTCTGCTGGTCACCACTTTGCGCCCCAAATAAGCAAGTCGATAAATAAATGCCACCTCTTAGTTTGAACTGAATCCTCTGAATATATTTAAATGGACTTTTGTCCTTTGTGTTGAGCCTCTACCTGAAAAACCGCTGCCTGTCTCTTTTCACATTGTTGACAGTTTCATGGGGTTTTATTTTTATTTTTTTTCCTCTTCTCAGATCATCTGAATCTTTTTTTTAAAACCTGGTGTGATAAAGAGTGTGCAGTTTGGAGAATCAGGCTTGTCTGCACGTTAGTACCAGCCTTGCCCCTAACTAACTAGCTGACCCCCTAGGATGCCGCTCACCCCGTGAGCCTCAGTTTCCCTATCAGTGGACAGAGAGCCTGCCAGGCTCCCAGGATTTCTGTGAGGACGCACGTAAAAGAGCTCTGAGAAAGTGTCGTGCAGATGTCTCTCTCTCTCTCCCTCTCTTTTTTTTTTGTTTAACTCCGCTCCTGTTTCATTACCATTTGCTTTCTCTAATGTTCTTCTCTGTTCTCGCCTCAAAACTGGCATTTTAAAAACTGTTGCTGTTAAAATGAGTACTTGCCTTTTAAAAATCTTCAAGTTGCTAAGCAGCACCTACCTCCCCCCTCCCTTTTATGAAGCCTGGTTGCCATAGTATCATCTGAGCATGGTAACAAGAAGTAAAGAGCAATCATTTTTCACTAAATAGGCTTGGGCAGACAGACAAACACGCTGCAATGTTTCCTTACAACCCATCTCAAAGAAAGGGAGGAATTTGCTGCACAGTACACAGCTCGGTTCCAGGAATCAGTTCCTGCCTGGATTTCCCTAAAGCTGTTCTGCACACCTGTAGCTCCCTGGATGTCATACCACCCCTGGCATGACACTTCCTACAAAGGTTTTTGAAGGGCTGCTACTCCCTTATTTGTAGCTATTTAGGGCTAAATGCAGACTTAGCTCTTCTGAGATAGTTGCTAAATATAGAACGTTAAGCATGGATCAGTATTGTGACTAAAGGTTCCAGTGTCGTTGCAGGTTTGGAGAAGATCATAAATAAATGTCATCCAAGTGACATTCAAAGGGTGCTCTTAAAAAATAGAAAAGTTTAAGAGAGAGGTGAAAATTAAGAGCCTACTTGAAATTTAACACGTATGTGAGAAATATAAATCCCGGACTCCTGCTTTCCAACTCAAAGCTCACAAGGTCAGGCACCTGCTTACCAACGACATAAACTGAAACACAACTGGAAGCGACTTTTCCCCTTTGACCCTGGATGGTCAGATTTTTCATAGCCAGATATACAGGAGCAGCTCGACAGGTTGTTAAGACATTGCAGTATTTCTCTAGTGCTTGGTGTTTCCCCTTCCTCCCGGGGTGTCCTCCTGCTGCCCAGTGACCTGTGCTCCAACTCCAGGACCCTCCAGACCTCCTCACAATCCAGCACCTGAGGGGTTAAGGCTGGCCCGCAGGTCTCCAGGAGCCCAGCACTGAGGTTATAGCATCTGTGCCGATTGGTCCACGTCCATATCAGACTTGTTAGCTATTTTGAATATCGGCTCTTAAAGCTGTCCTCATGTACTCTGATCCTTTTTATCATTAAGTCAGTGTTTTCTTTTTTATTTAATGCATTTATTTATTTATTTATTTTAATTTTATTTATTTCATTTCTTTGGCAGTACGCGGGCCTCTCACTGCCGTGGCTTCTCCCGTTGCGGAGCGCAGGCTCCGGACGCGCAGGCTCAGCGGCCACGGCTCACGGGCCCAGCCGCTCCGCGGCCTGTGGGATCCTCCCGGACCGGGGCACGAACCCGCGTCCCCTGCATCGGCAGGCGGACTCTCAACCACTGCGCCACCAGGGAAGCCCTATTTTTATTTTTAATTTATTTTTGGCTGCATTGGGTCTTCGTTGCTGCGCGCGGGCTTTCTCTAGTTGTGGCGAACGGGGTCTACTCTTCGTTGTGGTGCGTGGGCTTCTCATTGAGGTGGCTTCTCTTGTTGCAGAGCACGGGCTCTAGGCACAGAAGCTTCAGTAGTCGTGGCATGCAGGTTCAGTAGTTGTGGCTCGCGGGCTCTAGAGCTCAGGCTCAGTAGTTGTGGTGCACGGGCTTAGTTGCTCCGCGGGATGTGGGATCTTTCTGGACCCGGGCTTGAACCCGTGTCCCCTGCATTGGCAGGTGGATGCTTAACCACTGCGCCACCAGGGAAGCCCCAAGTCAGTGTTTCCTTGAGGAAGCAAAGTTTACTCTTCCAGATTAAGCCATCAGGGAAGTGTGGCACCCTCTAAGAAAATCGTGCCTGCTCTCAGCCTTCTTGGGGAGACATTGCCTTTGAGCTTGGGTCACAGGATGGAGATGAACAAGCACTGTTGCCTGCACTCTCAGGCAGCCCAGTGACAATGACACACCACTGCCAGGCAGCTGGTTCTAATAGGAAGCTTACTCCACGCCCTACAGTGCTGCATGTGTTGATGGCCTGAGCTGATCCCTGCATCTTCAACATATACGGCTCAGAAGGACTCAGCAGAGGGCTGGCTTTTCAGGCAAAGGCCAGCTTGTCCCAGACTCGTTCAAACAAATCGACTTCTCCCTCAAAGTGGAAGGAAGCTTTCCTGCACTGGTCTTCCAGGGCCTTTCTTCTTCTGCCTTAGACAGCTTCTACTCTTCCTCCAGCCTGTCAGAAGCCACTTCAGGGCTAATAACACATCCTGCCAGATGAGTCTTAGGGCCCACGAAGAGAGCAGAAGAGATTTCCCTACCTTTGTTTCAGCCAGCGGGAACGGCAGACTCACAGATAGGTGGGATCCACCCAGCACCTCTCAGAGAGAGCTTTTGCCACGTCACTCAGAACTCAGCCAAGGGCTTGCTGAACCTTCTCTAGGAACATTCTCTGTGGTGTCTGAGCCTTGTGTTGTCGGAGCCCATTTTTCTTCCGTTTGGACTCCAGCGGAAGCAGACATTAGCTGTCAGAATGCCATGTCCTCCTGAGCCCCAGCTTCCTGGGCCTTCCCAACCGGTCTCTCTATCTGGAGTCCTTGGTCAAGTGAGAAAGCTTCCCCACTCCACTTCCGAGCAGTGCCTTCCACACGGCCTTTTCCATATCGACTGTCAGATCCCTGGTCTCCGGCCATGTCTATGATCGTGTGACAAAGGTGTATTTTCCCAGAACTCCTTCCCTTTTCCCAGATTCTACAAACTTCCACATAGTCCCTAACTTGACCGTACGCAGAAGGCCGTTGGCCAGAGGTTCACAGGGTTGTGGCTGTTTTGCTAGCCAGATTGCCTTTGGATTAAGTTCCAGTGGTATGCTGATAAGTATTTTACAGCTGGCTCTCTGGGGAGAAAAAGAAAAGAGCGATTTGTGCCATCTGCCAATTTCAGTGGTGTAAATACTTCCCCCGTGGCCAATTTCAAGCTGCTAAGGTGAAGTCACTGAATGCAGAGTTGGGAAGACATATACGGGCATGACTGTTTCTTGTGAGCTGGTACACACTAGCTGGCTCCAGCACATCCTTGACGTAAGCCCTCTTCAGGGGAAAATGACCGCTGATCTTTTCTCACGCGCCTTTCTGTATCTTGTTTTCGTCCAACATCTAATTCTGTCAGACATACCAATCCTTTAAGCCAGTGGTTTCCAAACTGTTTTTTGGCCAAAGGTCTTCCCGTAAAAGCAATGGCAGCCTGATTGAGGGACTGGGGAAAATTCTAGGCCCCCTACCATCCTATCGCTATGGAGAGTACTAGGAATCACTCCTCTCCATTTCTTCCCGCCTTTAAATGATTTGAAACAATCAGAATCCTATAGAACATATGACATAGTTCTTGACATGTGACTGTTTTCTTGAACTCTTTGGAATGAATTGAAACGAACAACATTTTGGGTCTACCTGAAACCATTTGTAAAACCCGTGGCTTTTGGCTGGGAGGAGCTCTTGGGAGCTCTAACAATTAACATACGAATAATGACCTCATATGGGGCTTCCCTGGTGGCGCAGTGGTTGAGAGTCCGCCTGCCGATGCGGGGGACGCGGGTTCGTGCCCCGGTCCGGGAAGATCCCACATGCCGCGGAGCGGCTGGGCCCGTGAGCCATGGCCGCTGAGCCTGCGCGTCCGGAGCCTGTGCTCCGCAACGGGAGAGGCCACGGCAGTGAGAGGCCCGCGTATCGCAAAAAAAAAAAAAAAAATGACCTCATATGAGCTGCAGGACAGGCCTTTGCAGTGGCAGCCCTTGCTCTACCAGGACACCTAATTTAAGTGTTTGTCTGCAGCTCCGAATGTTCTCTGGCTTCAGCTGTCTACCGAAAACTGGGAGCTATGACTCACACCACTTAACAGGCTTGTGGGTTTTCAATTCTGCTTTTCTCAGTCAATACCTTTCTCTGTCTCTTATTTTCTTTCTCTCTGGGTTTTCTCACGATATTATTTCATGTAATTTCGATAGCCCTGAAAGATTCTTTTATATGTTTTCCTTCCAACAGAGTGCTTCCCTTTTTATTCATCTGTTTTACCATGTAAATCATGGCTTAATGGAGATGCACCGTTCAGGCTTTATGGACTTGTGATCCTATCTGAGGAGTTCCTCTCGTTTTGATGAGAGAAATAGGCATGGAATTTCCTGAGATTTCAGCACTCAAGTTATTAATAAAGAAATAAAAATTCTAAAGCAGGAAAGGAGCCTATGAAGACAGAAGAGAAATTGCAGGGCTGTTCTAGCTACGAAAACTCCATGTCTCTCTATCACTGCATTGTGTAAGACTGGAAAGTCTCCCTATTTCTAGTTCTTTCCGGCCACACCCTTAGATCTGAAAGCAGTAGTAACTGGGACATATAAATGCGCAGGACCATCTTCAGGCTAAGTCGTGATGGAGGTGGCAATCCCAGTCTCCCATGCTGCATGGGGCACACAGGCACAGGAGTTTAAAGGGTTTTAACTTTAAGCTAATGGTGTGAAGTGCTAATAGTCGGATTTCAGACATCAGACTGGGTTAGGGAATAAGACAAGTGAATTTCCAAAATTACACATGTAGGTTATTGCTACTCACATCTGCACCTAAGACCTATCCTGTTGGTCTACTAGGACCACATTCCCATCTTCAGTCAATGACTGGACCTCTCCATTAACATTCTAACATGCTTCACACTAAGCAGACCCAAAACTAAACTACTCAAATCCAATTTTTAGTCTGTGCTCTGTACCTCAGTTAGCAGTGCCATTCACAAGGTTACCCAGACCACAAACCAGGGAGTCTTCTCTGGCCTCTTTCCTCTCCCCGCTCTCCACTGAGTTGTCAGGTCCTATCAACTTCCTTTTCAAGGTCTCACATTTCTGCCTTTTTCTTTCCAGTTGCAACACCATTGCCCTAATTTGGGCCATTGCAACTTTTGCTTCGTTTGGAATCATGTTTTGCTCATAAAGCATTTTCAGTAACTATCACTTGAATGGCTGGGTTACTCTAGAATCTTCCTCCTAACCTTGGCTGCTCCCAGTCAACTGTGCTGTCTGTTTCCCATTTATGCTCCATCCTCCAGTGAAAGTTCTCAAGCAGAATGTGGATGGTGCCACCCCTGGAAGTCCTGACATTGGACCTGCCATGTTCCCCCAACCTGCCGTGTTCCCCTTATGGTTCCACACCCTCTTCAGGCCATCCTTCCAAGCTCTTCCACAGCACTCGGCTACCTCTACAGAACCTGCTGGACCTTGCTGGCCAACATCAGTTCCACCCAGACTCAGCCCTACCAAGTTCATTGGTCAGTCTGACCCCGTTTCAGGGACTCCTTTCAGGATCACACCCCCATTAGCAAGCGGGATGTTGTTAGTGTCCTCACTTAGGCCTTGTGCCAGATCATCTCTCTCCCCCTTCTCCGTTCTCCCAAATAGCATGGGCCGTAAAATCTGGAAACTATATTTCCCAGAAGCCTTTCCAGAGGTTTCCCACATAGATTGCTCCAAAAAGAAAATCTCAAGTAAGATTCAAAGGTAGGAGAGAATTTGACCTCAACAGTTCCTGGAGCAGCTACAGGCAGGTTTAGAGGCTTCTCCAGAAGATCTTGGTGAGGCTTCCAGGACTGCTTCTGTAGGTCACCTGTAGTGCTGAGCACCTGAGTGCAGGCACCTGAGATCATTAATCAGCGTTTCCTGAAATTCCTGCACTTCCTCATTCCCTAAATTCTAAAAGCAGTTTTCATTATCTTTTGTTCCATTAGCCTCCCAAAAGTTTTGCAAGCCTTTAACACCCTGCATTTAATCATTTTCTTCTGGAAATATCTGGAGTAGGTTCTATTTTCCTGATCACACCTTGACTAACACAAATCAGGTGGCTAACGATTTGGAAATGAGTTTAAGCCAAGCCTCAGCTTCGAGCTCACTGAGATACAAGCTTCTGTCCCACCTGTGGTTGCATAAATCTATAGATTCCACTTCTGCTGCAGTTCCTGAGCTTTATTCTGAATCCTCTGCAAGAATTAAGCCCACTTGGGCTTCCCTGGCGGTACTGCGGTTAAGAATCCGCCTGCCAATGCAGGGGACACGGGTTCGAGCTCTGGTCCAGGAAGATCCCCACATGCCGCGGAGCAGCTAAGCCCGTGTGCCACAACTACCGAGCCTGAGTGCCACAACTACTGAGGCCTGCACGCCTAGAGCCTGTGCTCCGCAACAAGAGAAGCCACTGCAGTGAGAAGCCCACGCACCGCGACGAAGAGTAGCCCCGCTCGCCTCAACTAGAGAAAACCTGCGTGCAGTAACGAAGACCCAACTCAGCCAAAAAAAAATAATAATAAATTAATTAATTAATAAAAAAAGAATTAAGCCCACTTGGCTTGTATTTTCTAAATGCTGCTGAAAATAAATTAAGTTCGTATTAGGGAACTTAACTCTGGGCCCTTATCTACTCTACCTTTTGAACTTGTGCTCCAAATTAGACAGCCTGTCTGGAACTAAAGGACTGACATCACCTGACTTTGATATTCATTACTGCCTGGAAACTTCTGGTCTCATTCTTTACTCACTTTTTGGCTCCAGGCAATGTTGGTGAACGGTTGAATGTTTGCCCCATCTCTCCAGGTGACAAATCATGCAGTCAAGTTTGCTTCCATGGCCTGGGTCCTACATTATCCCTGTTTTGTCCTAGTTTCTTTCTTTCTACTGCTAGTCTATTCTTGAAGTCCCAGCATGTCCTTCAGTCAAGCCTGTCATGGGTATAGTATTATAATAACGTATCAGTTGCTTAAAAGTATAGCATTTTTCTATCCCTATAGTTGCACTTCAAGTCCTTGTTTTACCCAACTTCAAGTTAGGATATAACTCACAAATGCAAAAGGAAGTCACTAAGGTCAAAATGAAAGGGCGTGATATTATTCAACATAGAAGCATAGACCAGTTAGCCTTGTCAGCACTACTCGTGACAGATCTTCATTATACTGAAGTCACCGGCCCTTTTTTCCCTAAATATGACATTACGACAACTTGTTTTACTTTTTCTTCACACGTACAATTTGCTGTCCTGAATAATCTCTTATTCCACGTTCAGGTACGAAAACATACACATATACCCTGCTTTTGAACCAGCCTTCTGTAGTTGCTGTGTGTTGCTGAAAGAGTTCTTTCTTTTCTCTGGCACACTGTCTGCTTTTCCTCTCTGGAAAATTTTTGTAACCACATGTGTGCATTTAGTACTACAGACTCTTCTTTAAGAGGTAATTTATGGAAAACCGATCCATGTGCATTACGAGTGCCAATGTTATAAGTCCATGTAATCATATAATTTCAGATTTCGTTTCAGCCAGAAAGCAAAGAAATCCATCTTTGGTATGCCTGTACAACCCTCATGTCCATATTCAAAAGAGAATACTTAATCCAGGAAACCATAGCAGCAATTGTTTTACCTGCCTCTACTCAATATCTGAGTGGAGAAATAGTTTTTGCTAAACATTAGATATGGACACACCACCTATTCTTCTTGGAAATCATGTAAAGAGATTCCACCCACCTATCACATTGTTCTGCAGGATGAGTCATGAGCGCTGTAACGCCACAAACGGAAGATTCTAGCATGTTTACTCATAGACCTCCTGGCTGGACAGATTGGCCTTCAGATCCGTCATGCTCCAGGGATGTGTGCTTTCACGGGCACACTGGCAGCCTGAGGACCCCGTTCCTCTTCAGTGTCTGACTTCATTCTGGGGCTTCAGACTCTCCCCCCCTCTCTTGCCATCAAGTCTTGCTTTATCCAGTTTCCAAAATCCAACTGCCTGCTTTCCAACGGGGTTTCCATGACAACTTCTGTTTGTGGTGGCGTTGACTCCAGTGCTCCGTTTCATCTCTCCTTTGTGGCACTGAGCTCTTCTTTCCTAAACATCCCTGGTTCCTCTCTGTTCTTATATTGTGCTTGACTTTGACCCTAGCCTCTCTGAGCTCAGTTTACATATTTGATGAGTTTGATTCGGTTTATCCAAGAACAAAACTCCCATCACAGAGAACTGAGTGAGATCAAGAGTCTCCTGCCTTGTAGAAGGCCATTAATTTTCTGCCCTGGAAAACAAGGATTAGATAAGGAAGAATCCAGGGAACAGTGCCCACAAAACGTATATACTTTCAAGGTTACCTTTCAAAATAATTCCACACGTTGAACCAATTGAAAACTCATTTACGATCACGTGTCTTTTTTTTTTTTTTTTCAGATGCACTCCCCGGTACGGAATGTCTATCAGTCATCCACTCCATAGTATAAAGTGACTTTATCGCTCAATGACAAATTGGCAGTCCTGGATAAAGGTGGGAGATTGAGGAGAAGCGGGGTCATTTTTAAATGTGGAATACCGAGAGGCAAGAAGGAAGATGATTCTGTAGGGAGTTGGATCCCAGGGCCTGAGCAAATGAGACGGCACTTTGTATGAGCTGGAGGCTCTGTTTATGAAGGGAGGTTAGGGGGGCAAAATCATCACGTATTTTGCAGATTTCCTCAACGCATCAGTGGCAGCACCTGCAACAGACCACTGTGAAGCCCCTTGGCGCGTGGCTATGGGTTACTGATGCCTGTGTGTGTGTTATTTCACCAGGTGCAATTCAAACCCTCTTTCTGTAGCATTGTTAGAGGAAAAGCAGACACACAAATGCAGATCCATCACACTCTACTTAGAACATGGGCTCTGCTCCTTCTTCATCTTCATCCTCCTTATTCCTCTCTACTTTAATCCCTGCTTTAACAAGGGCAGCTCATTAGGAGTCACTTCTATGAAGTTATGTTGGCTGCCTTCCCATCCAAATGTATATAGTCAATGATGGATGTAAAAGGAGGCATAGACACACAGTCTGCATAGTCACAATAGGATTAATAAGTCTTCGGGGATCTTTGAAATACCAAGCATCTTTACATACTGGTGAGAGTAAAAGTTCTGGACTTACAGAGTCTGAGTGTGGGTCCTTTCCTGTCTCTTATCGAACCAGATGCCCTTGAGGAAGTTATTTAACCTCTTGGAGCCTGAGTTTACCCAGGGAAGGGTGAATAAAAATATCTCCCTCTTAGGATTATGAAGATTATGAGATAAAATTTGTAATGTGTCTAGCAGAAGGTTAGCCAAATTAAATTTCAATAAAGGGTATCATATATGTATGTATATATACATGTTATATATATATATATATATATATATTCAAAATGAAAGCATTTTTAGTTTTCCAGGGCTTTTTGCTAGAAAATTTTCTATCAGTATTCATCCAAAAATTTATCCAACAAAATAATTTTTGAATGAAAATAATCCATGCCAGCCAGTGTAATATTCGACATAATTTCTTTTTACGGATTGTAGTTGAGGATGTGACTTAGACTTATTTTGAAACCAAATCTCTGGAACAGTGTCACCTTTGTTAGACTCATGATATCTGTGCTCTTGTTGCTCTTTCTGGTTTGGAATTCTATGCTTGTTTACTGTATATGAAAACCCGTCATGATTCATCTTATGTCCAAATTCTCCTGAGAGCCCTCAACCCCATTCATTTCAATGCAATCAGTATTTACGTGCTACTTCCTGTGTGCAGAAGGCAGTGCTAGAAGCTGGGAGTAGTTAAGGAAGAATAAACCACTGTTCTGTTTCAAGGAACAGTAAATGTGGCTGAGAGCCAAAGCATCGGGCAAATGACTAATAGAAAACAATGAAGTGAATGCAATGAGCCATGATATAAGAAATGTGGGGAGAGAGGTTCCTTCTGGCTGGGGAACCAATTCGTGGATGAGGTAGCATTTGTACATGGCCTTAAAGAGTAAGCAGCATCTGACCTGGGAAGATGGGAAGAAAGAGAAACTTATGTAGGCAAAGAAGGTTTGCCATATTCAGAGAGACAATGAACTTGGCTACAGTTATAGCTTTGGAAGCATGGAATCACGAAGTTTTATAGCTAGAAGGGGACCCTAGAATCCAAAGCATTCATTTCAGCAGCAGGTGTTAAAGGGACTTATGGGAGAGACGTTTAGAAAGTCATGTTGGATTAATTCATGGAGAATTTGGCATATCATTTGAAAAGTGTACTCCGTACCACGGATAATGGATATTTCTGGGCGGGTTTGAGTAGTAGAGTTGAATATATTTGCATCTCTTATTCCCGTTCTGGATCCTTCTATGGCAGTGGTTCTGGATAAATATTTGGAGAGTTTGTTAAAACACTGATTGCTGGCTCCCACCCCCAAAGTTTCTGATTCAGTAGGTCTGGGTGAGGCCCAAGAATATGCATTTCTAACAGGTTCCCAGGTGATACTGATGTTGCTGGTCTGGAGACCGCACTTTGAGGACCTTTGTTCTACTGTGGAGCTGTTGGTTCTCCACTCTGGATGCCCATTCAGATCATCTGAGGAGCTTTTAAACACTACTGAGGCCTGGGCCCTACCGCAGGTGAGCTGACCCAGGATCTCGGGGATGCCGAATTGCTGTTGGAGATTTTTTTAAAGCTCAAGTGACATCTCAGGCCAACACTTCTCACATTCTCTTGTCATGTGAATCAGCAGGAATGTTCAGGTGCAGATCCCTTTTTCCGAGATCAGGGTTGAAACCTGAGATGATGCGTTTCGAATAAGCTCCTGGCAGGTGTTCGTGCCTCCGGCCAATGGGCCACGCTTTGAATCGTAAGGCTCTAGAAATATTCCATACTCATCCTTTCTGCCGTTCTTTTTCCTTTTCACCTCCATTCAGTGGTTGATTCACTCTCTCTTTTCCTAACCCCAGTGCAACTTAATCACATACCATTCCCAAAGCCCTATTTAAATGGTGCTTAAGGAAAAAACCATAGCGGGCCCGGGTGAAGAACTTTGGGTTTGGGTTGGGAAAGCAGCTGAGTCGACCTGGAGATTGGACTCCAGGCAAACTCCTGCTCGGCGTCATGAAACCTGGCGCGGTGCAGGTAACTGCGTGTCTGCAGCCCGGACCTGGACGCGTCCATCTGAGGCCTTCTGTCCCCACCAGCTGCCAGGCTTGGCCGGACACCGGCCTGCCTGTGCCGTACCACCTCCCAGCTCCTCCTTCCCTGTCCTGGGCTTCCTCAGCCTCCCTCAGCAATTTGCTTTTTTTGCACATTAGCCTTCGTTATAAGCATAATTCCCAAAGAGAGAATCAGAAGCTTTCTGGTGTATCTGTTAATCATGACGGAGATTGAAAGCTGGGAATAAGGAACGAGAGAAAGAAATGTATAAACTAAATGGAAAATGCCCATTTGAAATGAAGCTTCTCTGACAGGCCCCCCCCCCCACCGGGGAAGCACCTGCGCTTCTGTCCATTTACCTTAAATAGCTCCTCCCCTTTCTTTGTACGTACAGAGGGTGGGAGAAGGAGTGGCGGGGAGGCCTAGGGGTTAGGGGGACTTTTTCCCTTTTATTTTCTTCAGGAAAGTCTGATGACAACTTGAAGTGCTCTCCCCCCACCGAGGAAGCACCTGCGCTTCTGTCCATTTACCTTAAATAGCTCCTCCCCTTTCTTTGTACGTACAGAGGGTGGGAGAAGGAGTGGCGGGGAGGCCTAGGGGTTAGGGGGACTTTTTCCCTTTTATTTTCTTCAGGAAAGTCTGATGACAACTTGAAGTGCTCTTGGCTAGAAAACTAGACTTGGAGGAAGAAAAATGAAAACATTCCAAGATTATAAGGCAAATCTCCTACCCTTACAACCTTGGGTAGATCAACGCTAGGATGTCCAAATTATTCCCGTTGAAGGAAGATAATCTGAGCGCAAGCTGTACTGCGCCATGACTGAACAAAGAAAGAAAACAGTAATTGTTTTTTTGCTACGCTGTGTTTATATTAACAAAAGCCTCTGGCCAAGTTGAGCCCTTGAAATTCTTCTTGGGACCTTGCGACATTACCACTTAGGAGCGGGAACTAACAATTTATTTACTGACAATTTATATGGGGGTGACGGATTGCTTGCAACAGTTCCAAGAGCGACCTGCAAACGGACATGACTGTAGATCCAAGCAAAGGGTGCAGAATTCAGGCCAAGTGTGAGATCTGTGATACTCACAAATTTGGGTCACTCTCTCAATTAGTTTAGCTCCTCATCTGTGTGAGCACAGAAACAAAAGCTACTTGGAGCCCTCGTGGATTAGCAGAGCATCTTAAAATACCCTCCAAAAGAGGCAGTGCTGTAAATTCAAAACAGACTGCCAAAATAAACTCAGCAGGGCAGCACTCCGGGACTCCCCGAGCCAGGCCCCATTCCCAGTTCTAGATGTTTGAAACCTCAGTCTCGTTGACTGTTACAATCCTCCTCTGTGAGCTGCTTCTCCTGGGAGGAATCAGTTATCCCTAAACACAGTCAAGATTCCTGCCGTTCCAGATGCAAGGCTTTCAGGAACCCTGCCTACTCCCCCTCTCCCTCCCTCAGTCATAATGGATCTTTTCCTGGCGGTGCAGGGATTAAGGTGCACTTAGCTTGCTTGCGAATCCCTGCACACGCGAAGGGCCAGCATTTGACCTAGGAAGCTGGATCAGGACTCGCATCTCAGGTGTCGCCCGGGAACGTGGGGTGACGTACAGTAATAAGTACAATTCTCTTAGAACTGAAACCAAATCCCATCCTGTTTGCCTCCGCCGTTTCTGCCGCCAGAGCCAATTTTTCTGTTTTGGAGCATACGTACCAATCATCTGTTGTGCTTTAAAGTGGGTGTTTTTTTTTTAAAGGAGCTAATTTGGTTGTGCAATACCATGAAGAGGAGCCACTTGTAAAGTATATTTAGGTGTGTGTATGTTCTTCCACTTGAGGCAGTGATGAATCATATCCATCTTCATTTTATTATGTAACTCGGCACTTCCAGAAGGGCTCCAAGGCCCCGCCGTCCATGCTCCAGCCAGCAGAAGGGTCTCTGCTCTTCCCTGCACGTGGCCTGGCCTTTCTGCTGAGAGTAGAGGACCCAACTCATCCAGGTTTGCCTGGGAGCTTCCTGGTTTTAACCTGAAGTCCTGTGTTCCAGGAACTCCCCAGCCCCCCTTAGTCCCAGGCAAACTGGGACAGCCTGTCACCCCAACAGGTCTGGCTCTTTGCCCGTTTCTGGCCTCAGGTGATGAGCGTGTGGACATTAGCACTGGGTCCCGATGGCTCTGGGTTCTACCCAGCCTTTCCTGTTCCAGCAGGAAAGCAAGAAAATTCCACGCCCTGCAATCAGGAGTCAGGAGACAGGTTTGAGGGCACAACCAGGTCTGCTCTGGTCATGGAGAGGAGGACAGCTGGCCCCCTCCCCGTGGAGCCATGGACAGGTGTTAAGGAGTCCCCTGTGCCCAGCCAGGGAGGTGATGGCCCCACGGGCGGAAGACTTCTAAGTCTAGTACATTGCCGCAAGACTGAAGCCAGGAACCACTGTGTGTAGAGGGAGGGGTGCGGGGCTTGGGGGTGCATATGGGAAGTGGCTCTGGAGCCCAACGGTGTTCAAATAGTAGTCACGCCACTTATTCATCCTGTTTTGGGGCAAGTTATCAAGTCTCTCTCAGCCTCAGTCTCCTTGTCATTAAAAGAGAGATCCTGACTCTTACCCCTCAAACCTCTGGTTGGTATTTTCCCTATGAAAAGGCCATCAAATTCCAAATAACTTCCCCTAGACTTCAGAATAAGGCAGTAACCTTGGCTTTTTAACCAGGTTTGTGTTATCTCTAGAAGGATATCGGGTACCTTTAATGGGTATAAAATGTATGCAGTGTGATTAGGACGGGGAGCAGTGTAAGTTTATTTTTCTATAACTGAATTAAATTTCCTCATGAGCCTTCATTTCCACTGCTGGAGGGGAAACTCTTGCCTCTTGAGGACAGTTCAGTTTAAGACTAGACGTTTCCAGATGAAAACCTTAGTTTAAATTCAGTCTGTTGAAGTCCTCTGTGTTTTCTTCTCCTCTAGGAGATCAGGGTGGATATGCACCACCAGCCTCGGGAAGGGAGGTCTGGTAGGGGTCCTCTGTTCTAGCTCATCCTGGGGTGTCCTGTACAGCCAGGGCTTTGTGTGAAGGCCACTGCACCTATTGGGGTGGCTGGTCCCTGGTGCCCTGCACTTGTATCTGCTGCTGAGTCCATAGTTCTGCCGCAACCCCAATCATGGGGCCCATGTATCCCTTCTTAGCCTGACCCCAGACCTCCGTGGACCACTGACCCTCTTGGCATCTTGGCTGCCTTTCTCTACACTTAATGGAGAAGAATCAATGAGAATATTCCAGGCCCTCTTTACCTAAGCGTGCAAGGATACCATGTTTGCTCAGAGCATAATGCAAAGTGTTCCAGATCTTCCAGGGCTCCGATAGATGGTGGGCATATAGGCTCTGAGGGTTATGGAGTCCATCTTAACCTACTGGGTATTTCTAAGCTCTCAACTGCCCCTTCCCCCGAACACAGTTTTGACTAATGGGGCTGGACCGAAGCTACTCAGGGACATTGATCCAATTCCAAGGCTCTTCCATGCAACACTCCTCTTGGTTCAAACCCCAGCCCTTTCTATGCAGAAGGAACTGCTCAGATCGTGTTTACAGAACATCCTCGGTACTTCCCTGTTCTAGACTCATTGTAAAAATTCTATGGTCGGAGTCCTACAAGCCTGACCTTTCAATCTTCTAAACGAAACTCTCTTCAACATAGAACCAGCTCTTCCTTTTTCCCTTCCCTCTCCTTCCCCTCCCCCTCTCTTTCTCTCTCTCTCTTCCTCCCTAACCCTCAGCTTATCTCTTGCAAGTCTAATGTACTTTGGCATTCCAGCAATTGTTACTCTCTAGGTACTCATTAAAGGAAAAACAACTGTCATAGCAAATCAACCCCTAAACTTCAATGGCTTAATGTCATAGAGGTGTGTTTCTCCCTGTCAGAACAGTTTGATGGAGGAGGGGGACGTCCGGGAACCCAGGAGCTCTGTCATCTTCAGCACGGAAGTTTCTTAAAGAGAGTGGAAAAGGTGCAGCCACTTGTCTTGGGAGGGACACTTATCACCAGAGTTCATATTCAGTTGGGGAAAACTAGTCATATGACCCCGCTTAAATTCGAGAGAGGCTGGGAAATGTCACCCTGGCGTATGCAACCAATTCTCAGCCACAGTTCTAACTAGGAATCGTCCTTCCGCATGCTCACTTTTTCAGACTTCTAGAATGTATGGAGCGCTGTGCTCCATACATTTACTGGGCATTCAGTAAAAAGATGATTAAGACATGGGCTTTACCCTCAAGGTCTTACCCTATATATCGGTAACCTCTTCTCCTTCCTCTACTGCTTTTTGCTGGCCTGCAGCAGTAAGATCCAGCCTTTTGGCTTGTCTATATTGACTTAAGGGATAATGGATACAGAATGCAGGGGTAAAGAAAAGCAGCTAATAACGAAATTGAAAGCTGAGAGGCATCTTGCAAGTCATCGTACAAGACTTCTGCCCCGGGATGAGAAAACATGAGACCCAGAGAACTGAAATAACTCACCCCAAATTCTCCTAGGTAATTAACGCCAGAACCAAGTTAAAATTCTACTCTTTCCATCTTCCAGTCCTAAATGCTTTCCAACACATCAGGATCTTTCTGATGACTATGCGACATACCATAGTTTGTGAGCTCAGCCCTTTTTAAATATGTGTTTAGGCAACTGGGGCCAATGGTTAGTAGAATTTCCCAATGTGGTGCTGTCTGCAGATGACCCAGTCAGTGTTTGCCACTGTACCTGTAGAACATACAGGCATCCGTGCTTCATTGGGAAATTATGGTGTCTCTTTGGAGGATTATCTTTACATCCACTTTGGTTCTCCCTGCGTTCAATAACACCACAGCTCACAGGCTCCGAAACTGTCAACTTTATCTCAGGTAATATCATCAACCAGGTTTGATTTGTCCAACCAGCAGTCTGATGCTTGGTGCTGTCAGAAGTTTGAACAATGTTTTATTTCAGGATACAGTATTCTCTACCATGTACCCAAAGTCACTGACTGTATCTGTCAATTACTTTAGCTTGTATTTAATAGCATAATTATTTTGACCTCCCCCCCAGAGACCCAGCTACTTTAGCTTAAACGGCCACCTCAGCATGATCTGTCAGCTGTGCTTGTATTGGCCCTGTCAGCTTTTACAAAGAGGTATAAAGGGGCTTGGCGATTTCTGAGAGTTAATCCTGACCTGTGGATCCCTGGGCAAGGGGAATACCCAGTGTGTAATGTAATATTTTCCTTAAAGGAGATTTCCTTTAGTGGAGATGCTCCTGGCCTGAAAACCCTCAACTCCAGAAATTCTCAGCCTAGTGTATGCTTCTCAGATACACACTGACCTGTGAGGCTGGAACCCAGGCTATCCTTTAAGATTCCAAATCCCCATCCTGGAGATTTGTCAGAATATGTCAGAATAAAATGGGGAAAACAGTTTGCCAATATTTATGGTAAGCTCCTTGAGAATAAAGGCCATGTCTTAATCGTCTTTTAATTCCTAATGATCCAGACTGGAGCTGTACTGTGAATTCTGTTTCTTTTTTCTGAGTCTGACAACTGAGACATTGGAGAAGCTTTGTCTTGGGTTCTGAAATGAAGGAGAAGCTGTATATCCTGTTCAGTTATGAAGTTCTACCCAGACAGTAGGTCTACTTTGAACCAGAGCACATGATAGTAGAATTTCTAGACCAGAACAGCTCTGAGGCATTGGAATGAACATACACACACACACACACACACACACACACACACACCCCAAAGTGGCCCATAAATAACTGGGAAAGGCTAAACACTATCATCAATTTCCCAATATGTTGCTGTCTGTGCTGCTGGTTATGTGTCTGAGTTAAAATCCCTGGAGAGTCTCAGACTCCACTGCAGTCTAAAACCATGCACCCGGCTGTTCAGCTAGAAGAAACAGAGTGGGATGGGAACCCTCATTTCTTAATGTGTAAATAAAATGAAGTTTTCCTACAGTCCTAGATTTGGATATTTTAGCTACTACTAAATATTTACCTACATTTCCCCAGAAAGCTACTAAGACACCAATTTACCTTCCACAGACACATTTTAAATTGTGCCAAAATGGCCAATTTTCTCCTAAGTTGACAAAAAAAAAAAAAAAAAAATCCATTCCATGTGGCTGGAATCAGGCCCACTGAAACTTTTCATCAAGAGCAAAATTAGCTTGTGTGCATATCAAAAACAGTTGGAAAGAACCGGCTATATTTTTCTGCACCAATATAGTCAGACTGATGGCATTCCAGTCAATTGGCTGGCATTGTTCTTTTTGGTGGGTATAGCCAGAAGGGCTCAACTTAAGCTGGCCCAAGAAACCTGTTCCTTCTTTTGAATTCTGAATTTGAATGTCTAGTTTAAGTTCTCGTCCTTTTACATGCTGACATTGCAAGACTTTATCCAACTGTCCAGTCATCCAGCAAAGATGTATTGAAAGCTTGCAATGTGTGGGACGTTGTATTGGGCATTAGGAAGTCAAAGATGAGTAAGACATGGCCCTTACATTTTAAGAGCTTACCTTAATGTCTGGAGGAGGAGACAAATATGGTATCAGACCTATTCCTACTGGGAGGGTGATCGAGTTCCCTTAGGGCAGCATGTGGCTGCTCTACTGCGCATTTCCAGGAGGATCATGTACAAGATTTTCTCTGTGAATGGCAGCCCTTGGGTACCCTATAGGTAATACCCGGAGTTGTGCCACATGGCTGCTCTGGGAGAAGCCACAGAAAGGCTGCATAGAGGATGAGACACTTGAGTTGAGCCTTCACGTGATGAGTAGGTAGACAAAACATAGAAGGACATTGCAGGGATTGACCCAGACAGGGGGTAAACTATAGATATGGTAAGACTAGAGTTCAGTGCACAGAGGAGGAATGGTAGGAGATGAGGTGGAAGACGGAGGCAGAAGCCAGCAATAAGTGTCTTGGGCGCCATAGCAAGGAGTCGAAATGCATCCAATTAGTGCTGGAGAGACTTTAAAAGACTTTAAATATGGCAGTGACTTGCATCTTTGAAAGTTCACCTTAAAAGTAATGCGGAAGATGGACTTACGTAGGGAAAGGGTAGAGGGGTGGCCAGGAGAACAGGGAGCTAAGTTAGGAGGCTATTGAAAAAGCCCAGCAGAGAAGTGATGGAAATTTGAGTTAGGGCGATGAGGGGAACAACTATGCGAGACTCTTAGGAGGTGAAATCCATAGGCCTAGGTGACCACCCAGAAGTAAGGAATAGACAAAGGGAGCTGCTGGGGAAGAAAGCCGTATGGGTAAATTGTAAATCATTGAACCACAGTTGTGGACCCAGAATGAAGGTGGCACTGGGTACAAGGATGACTGCGGTTTTGAGGCATGTTGAGCTGAAAACTGAGACAACCAGAAGGGTTGCAGAGATAAGTCTGCAAAGAGTCAAAGAGAGACGTCGGGGCCACAGAAAGAATTTAGAGCCATCAGTGTTTAGTGTATGTTGGAAGATATCCCCCTAAATTCCTAATTTCTCCCTTCTCTCCACTCTAAAATGACCTCTGATGAACTTTCCTGATGATTTAACTTTTTCAAGGCCATCACTTAGAATCTATTCAGTCTCAGCTGTCAGACTGAATTACCACTTACATGGCCCCCTACTTGATTATTACAACTCCAAGTCCCTTCCTAAGGCTTCTCTGCTCTTCTGTTTCCCTGATTGCTTCCAGTTAAATAGTTGAATAGACTTTCTCTTGGGCTCTGTTCCAGCATAATGCAGTGAAAAGATCATAAGTCTGATTCCCTGCTCTACCACATTCAAGCCATGTGGTCTTGTGCAAATTATTAAACTTCTCTGAGCCTCAGTTTACTTACCTTTGCAAGCAATTGTAATAATAACCCGAGCGTGATTCTTTTGTGAAATTTAAATGAGATGAATCGTAACAATATTTAGCACACCACATCAGCAGATGCTCAACAAACATGAAACGTGTTCATTCATCAATCCTGTAAATCAGAATCTATGAAAGTTGGGAGAAAACGTCAAGACTCTCTCAGCTGATCCTATCAAATGAAAGAGGAGAGAACTGGGCCCCAGAGAATGAAAATGACTTGACAAGATTACACAGCCAGTTAACGCCACCTCCTCCTGTTTAACTCTGTACCATGCTCCTTCCTTCCAGCTTGTTTTAGAAGAGTCTCTGGCTCCCCACGTATCACCATGGCTCTCTCAGGAGATAGGAAAACGAAGGCTGGATTAGCTATCCTTCGCTGAATAACGAATTACCACAAACTGAATGGCCTAAAGCAATGCATATCTATCAGCTCACAAATTCTGGAAGTCAGAGGTCCTGGCACAGCTTGGCGGACTCCTCTGCTCAGGGTCTCAGAAGGCTACAGTTAAGGTGTCAGCCAGGCTGTGTTCTCATATGGAGGCTCAAAGAGGGCAGAATTTGCTTGCAGCCTCACTCAAGTTGCTGGCAGAATTTATCTCCTCACTGTTATAGGACTGAAGTGCCCATTTTCTCACTGGCTGTCAGCTGGGGGCCATCGAGGTTGATACCATCTGGCCCCCTCACAGGTCCGTCACAGCACAGCATCTCACTCTGCAAAGCCAGCCAGAGAGAGTCTCTGCTTGTCTGCGAGCAAGTCGTGTATATACAGTTATGGGACATAATTACAGGAGCGATGTCCCATTACTTTGCCGTATTCCATTGATTACAAGCACGTCCAGGTCCCACCCACACCTGAGGGGAGGGGATTACATAGGGTGTGACACCAGGGCTTGGGGATCATGGGGCCATCTTGGAATTCTGCTCTCTGCGGAAACCGTGGTGGGGTTCATGGTGAGAGCGCCGTAGAGCACCGTCTGGTTGGCCATCAGCCTCCTCTAATCACAGTCCAACACATGGCACTGATGGACGTGCAAGGGCTCTGGGGTGACTGTGGAAACCAGACCCCAGGTGTCCTCAAGACACTCTATCAGGCCCCTAGTGGCACCAAAGGACAGGGTGGTGCTGCTGGGAGGAGAAACTATGTGTGTGTGCACAGGTAGGTGTGTGTATCTCTGTGTGTATGTGTGTGAGACAGAGGGGCTCCTTCCTGAGAGCACATCCAGAGATACTGCCTGCCACTTGGCATTGTCTAAAGTGGCTTTGTCCTGAATTGTCGGTACACTCTGTGACATGAGTCATGCGGCCTCTTTATTAAAAACCCATCTTCTCCAGCTGAGACAAAGCAAATATTTACCCATCTCTAACTCTGGTCCCAGCCCCGGCAAATGCCTGTGCCTTCTCCATGGAGAGGTCCACAACCACTGGGAATGGCTAAAAGAAGGAAGACATTGTATTTTCCCTCAATCCTGCTGGGGACTGAAACACTGGAAGGTGCTTTCTTCATCTCCAGACCCCTGTCTGGAGTGAAGTGTGCCCAGCACCTCTGGACAAGCCTTCTGGAAACACTGGTCTCACCATGCTACTTGCTTGCTTTGGCTGCCTGAGAAATGCCTCATCTTACCCTTTAAGGTCTACCAACTTTGCAGCCCCTCCACTCACCTCCTTTCCCCTTGCCTACTGTAATTTCCCAGGGCACGTCACACCTGAGCGAGGCCAGCTGCCATCTATCTGCTAGTGTGTTTCTACTGCCTCTTCCTCAGGCCACCAAAGCCCCCTCCTTATCCCACCAACCGCTGGGAGCCTGGCCGTCTTCCAAATCCCACCTCAAACGCCACTGCCGCAATGCACCAACTCTGACCCCTCCTGGCATTTGCTAACTGAACCTAAGGGCCTATTTTAGGCACTTGATTGTGTTCTGTGTTGCACTGTTATTTAATTATTCCATGGGAATGTAGCTCATCTCTCTAGTGAGATTATAAATCTCTTGAAGGCAAGAGTGACATTTTCCTAATTTTTCTTTCTTTCTTTCTCCCTCCTCCTCCTTTCCTTTTCTTTTCATCGTGTTTAAAATTTGAGCTTTGGGGCTAGATGGGCCTGTACTTAAATCTCAGCTCCACCACTTTCTACCCGTATGAAACCTCTGCGATACTCATTTCTTCTCATGTTTAAATGAGGATGATAACTACTTCATGGTTATTGAGAGAAGTCAGTGACATAACGTCTGAAGAAATTAATGTACATGTATGTGCTGGCACACAATAAGTAGTCAGTGAACAGAAGATATTATAGAATCTTTAACTGCTTATTAATGACTATTTCTGTTCAATCCACCAAGAAATATTTGAGCACCTTCCATGAGCCCAGTACTATGTTTAGGTGATGGAGAGATGACAGAAAGCCAAATGAGCATGCTCTTCTGCCCTGTAGGACCTCTTAAGGCTTCCAGGAGGCTCTAGAACATGACCCAAACCCCAAAAGAGCCAAGAATAGAGAGTAATTGTTTTTAAAAATCGACAAGCATTCCCTGACAGTGATTTCAGTGGGAACAGCCTTTTCAGTGCACACCCACTTGCATTCACCAGGAAGGCAGCGCAGGGCTCCCCGCTGTGGGATGCTCTCCATCACTCCACGCGACCCCTGGTGGCACTGGTGTGATGGGTTGTTAGAGAGACGACAGGTGGGTCCTTCCCCTTCTGCTGTAGGTGCGGAGGGGAAGGCGGGGACGGGTTCATCGTCTGCAGCATCCTCCTCTCTCTCCTCTGAGCTCGTCCTTCTCCCCACCTGCTGGGGAGCCTGGGGCAATATCTCAAGGTGCCGCCGCCTCGCAGAGCTCCTGGAGTCCCTTGTGCAGGATGGCCTAAACCCTGTAGAACCTGCCCCAGCCGAAGGGGATCAGGGTCCTGACAAGATGTCCCTGCATTAAAAGTTAAACATGGAACTTGGGGGAAATGGTCTTCAAGCTGAGGTGTGTTTATCTGGGTTGTTTTGCTTGCACATGAGCTCTTAGAGGAATTCAGGCTTTCTCCGCTCCCTTTTGTGGGTGGCTCAATAAAATGGGAAACTTCCACATTAACTCCTGTCAGGGTAGGTCTGCAGGTGGAAGAATTCATCGCTTTTCCCTTTTACGGAATGCAGAGTGCCTTGATTACTGTAATGAAACCCCGCATTATGAAAAGTCCCAAAGGAGCACGAGATTTCTTCTCGGAGAGGCGCCCACCGAGCCAGTGGTTGCAGTGAGAAAGCGCACGCTTCGGAGGATGGGAAAGCCTTCAGCCTTGGGCCTGATCCACTGAGCTCCCCACGCTGGATGCACTGATGCGTCTCCCTGGCATTTGGTGATGTTCTGTTTTCCTGCCCTGATCTTGCCTGATTCCTAGGTCGGTTGATGTCAGTTTGCGCCATCAACTACCCATTAAACCATATCGCCCTTACACCTGCTGAATGCAGATCATGTCCCCTAAGGAACGTGGAGTCTGCAGAACGAGCTTCCGGCCCCTTAAATCTCTTCAACTCTGTGACCAGGTGGTGGAGAAGAGTAGGAGGAACTTCTGCATCTGAGAAGACCCCAGCCCTGTGGCACTGAGGGCAAGACAGTTTCCATTTTAGCTGCTCTCTACCCGCATCCTTAACCCATCCTTGGGTCAAGTTGGGCTTGAGGAATTTTCAACCAAGGTTCCTGACTCTCGTACAACTACAGCTTCTGATGGCTTTCCCTCACCCTGCTCCTGTGAGAGTTTAATGGAAAAATAAAGGACGAGCAAATGGTTCCTAAACTCATTACAGGATTTGGTAATAGTAGCTACCTCTACACATTGATCTCCTCTTACTGTGTGCCTGGCACACATTGATTTGCCCAGAAACTCTACCAGGGAAGTGCCCTTATTACCGGTAGGTATTGATGAGGAAACAGGGCCCAGTGATGTTGAATTAGGTACCCAAGAGCGCAGAGCCAGACAATAGGAGAGCTGGAGTGTGATATAGGTCTAAATGCTCCTGATATAGGTCTAAATGCTCAGGTACCAGGCTATATCACTCTATGGGTTTAAAGAAGAAGTCTCCCCCAAATTCCTATTTTTATTTTGTCTCTTCATCTCTTCACTTCCCATAAAATTTCCACTCCTTTGTGTTCTCTTTCCTGCTTCCTGTCCTCCCTCCTCCCATCCAACCAAAGATTAGCTGATATTAGTTAGTTTATTCTTAAATATAACTGTCTTGGCAGATGAGATGCTTTAAATCTATGAATGCTTGTATCTATCGCTTATTCTTGCCAATCACATGGCAAGCGCAGGAAACAGAGATTAAGTCTCAGGGTCTAGCCCAGTGGGTCAGGTCCAAGAAAGGGAAGGACAGTGAAGCTTGGAAAGGGCTTGCTGGGGGAGACTTCAGCCTAGGCTTAGGTGTGGTGCAAGCACAGGAAAGCCTGCTGGGGGCAATTCATCCAGCAGCTTTGGCTGTTAGAGAGTGGGCTTTTGCCAGAGCTCAGATGACCATACCTTAACCTAGTGAGCCATCTTCACGTCACAGCAAGTGGGACAACGTGTGGATCCTGCTGCAATATGCTCTGAAGCAGGCAGCTTCATCAAGGACGTCATTTTTGCCAAAAACGTTTGAACTGGGTTTTATCTAACTTCCAGCTTACAGAAAACACAGGGGTTAGAAACCAGGGTAAATGACTCAAGGAGCAAGGAGCGAGACAAAATCCAGAAGGCAGAGCATTCCATGAGACCCCTGCCAGTTGCCTCTTCTGGTCAATAACATGGAAATAAAAATGTACGGGTAGGAGGTATGGTGGAGCTCGGCAAGATTCAGAGAATTAAGAAATGGAACGACCAAACACAATTTGTGGACCTTGATTGGATGCTGCTTTGAAGAAATGAGTCATAAAACACATTTGGGAGACAATGAGGGAAATTTGAATAAGGAACAAGGACTGCATAACATGCAGGTATTATTGTTAATTTTGGTAGGTGTCGCAAAGGGATGGTGATTATATAGGAAAACGTCTTTAGTTTTTAGAGATGCTGCGGACGTCTTCAGGAGTAAAATGTGGTTACCATGTCTGCAATTTACTTTCAATAGGACATCAAAAAATAATAAAGTACATGTGGCAGAATGTTAATAATTGTTCAGTCTTGGTGATGGGTGTATGGCTTCACTATACTATCGTGACTATGATAAATCTAATGAAGTGGAAAATTATCACCTTGGTTTGGCAGTGTAAAAGCTACGTAGCGATTTATAAGACCTATTTATGGGATAATTGCCACATGTACAATGGCCATTAGGCAGTCATATTGTGAATATGTCAGATTCATTTTGGTGAGTCTTTCTGAGTCCCAAACCACTGTGCTCAAGTGCCCTCAGACGGCTATTGGAGTAGAGCGGAAAGAGCCTTCTTGTGTGGTGTGGTCCAGCTTACGAAGCACATAGAGGGAACGTTGGCTGAGTCCCCGAGGACACCCACAGCCAGAGGGCTGCATGGCCCTCCGCTGGGCAGATATGGGACAATACCAATGTTCAGCCCCTTCAGAGCAAGGAGTAGCGGCCTCTACAGCTCGGACGGAGGATGCTGTTTGCCGTTCTGCCCTGTCATGTCCTCCTCTTCCCCTCTTACCTCTCCTGTCTTCACAAGAGGGGTTACATTCATCAGTTTTCTTACATAGAGACTGGACCCATTCTCTTACTCTTCCTATGGTAGAAGAGAGATCTGTTGTTTAGCACTTTTCCTGCTTAATTTTTCCAAGTTGGTGCCACTTCCTGATGCCTTCCACAATTTCACCTGTCCCTTCTGAAGCTTTTCTTGTTGAATTTTTACAACTCATCCTGTTTTTACTCTGCTTAAGGATTTTATCATGATTTATACTGCGGGTCTCTGTTTGACAACTTTTTTTTCTTTCTTTTTTTTTTTTTTTACTGGTGCCATCTGCCTCTTTGTAGAGAGTTGGTGATAAACCTACAGATTCACACACAAACGCATACACGTACACCTTTGGTGAATGTCAAATCTGAAATTGTTCATGGACTAAGTGACACTTAGGAAGATGCTTGCAAAAGGTGAATCGCTTGTCAAGGCTACACCATCTGCCTAGCATTTGGGTCAATTGGTGAGTTTCATTTCTGTTTGCTGTCACAGTGTTTTCCTCCCAGTGGTAAGAGCAGCTTACCCTCCCCTATTGCCGAATTCTTCATCCACTTCATTTATGTCCAGCCCTGGTTTGTTTGGGGTAATTTAGGTTTTGAGGATTCTTCTTTTGTTAGAGTCTATAATGCCTTTCCTCAACTGAAATTCTTCCTTCAGGGAGCCAAGAGCTCTGATGCGTCTAAATTTACATCTGGGTAACAGATTTGCTACAAAGTTGGAATACAGGGAAACAAATTCATTGTTTCAGAAATTTTATAATGAGTTACATTCCTCAAGGTCTCATCCAGTGAGTTCTGTCATCAAGGACAGATGGTCTACTTTAAGGATGATCAGGAAGTTTCAGAAACATGACATAATGTTTATCTTTCTTAAGATTTTTCTTTCTGGTTTGGCTTCTGAGAAACACTCTCTGTGTCCATCTCATTCTTTTTCTCTCTTTGGCGGATTCTTATAAAAATAATGTCTGGAAAGGCTTTTGCCTTGTCTCTTATAAAGAGAATATATTTACTTCTGATATACTGGCTATACTTTACCATCTTTAGATCATAAAAACTCAGTTTTTTTCTCTTATGAAAAATAATATGCTTTATTTAGAGCAAACAGATAAACCATAATCTCTCTGAAAAAGGACTATTATAGGAAAAGAACCCAAAGGTAATCATTTTGACCCCAAGTCATGATAAAATTGTCCTTTATACCTGTCCTACATCTGACATTTAGATCCAATTTCCAGCTGCAGTCTCATGACTGCATACTCTCATGAGCTTGCTCCTAAGATGACATTTAATAGAATGCGTCTGATGACATGATGTATGTTCAGTGATTTTAAAAAATCTGAAATGCAAAAACCATCTTCATATGAGTAGGAAAATGCCCTCAAACCCAACTGTGTCCGTTCCCTTGAGGAAATGGTGTTTATTTAGAGGCAATCATACCTATTAGAATTCTTTCAATTACCTTCTATGCTGATATCCTTCATTTAAAAGTAACACAGTATTCTTGTATCTTCTTCTCCTGTCTTAAAATGTAAATGTATTATGCTTACGATTCGTTTGAAGCTTTTGCGCCCACTGTAATTTACACACACAGTGTCACTCCTCCCTGACATTCTATAGATCATTTAATGTACTTCAAAGTCCTCAAAGCTTTGATGGGGGTGGCGATGGAGCACAGGGAAAGCGATGATTAGGCTAAGTACAGGATGACTCAGGTTCCCCGTGACCTGAGGCACTGCGGTGTAAAACCGGAGCCCTTAGCTACTACATCACCTGGGGCTGTTTGTTTGTCCCGGAGGCAGATGGAAAGCAGCCTTGTGCAGAGGCTGAGCTGTGACTGAGGAACCACGGGGCCTCGGCTCCAACAGAGGCAGCCAGCGCTTGGTCACCTTTTCGCGGGGCTTTTATATCTCAGAATATCCGGTTCCCTAAAATAAGGCGCTGCCGAGGTTTTTCACCTAAGGAACTGAGCCAGAGAAGTTAATTTACAAAACAAAGAAAAAAATTAAATAACAATTCTAGATGGGACATTGACAAAGGGGAAAAGAGGAAGCAGAACAAGAGACGTAAAAGCCCAAGGGATGTTATCCTTCTCATTTAATGAGAACTAATGCATATTATTACTTTACACTTTATTATTAATTGTAAACAAAACAGTAGGAAATGGTTGATGTGATAGAAAAGTTTAGTAAAGGTAAGGTATTAATAATTGTGCATTTTTTCATTCATTAACCAGTAGTCCTTGATTTCCTACCAAGAATGGAACTTGGCTTGTCTTATTGAAATAATATATTCACCTCTGATTTTTAACTGTATATAGAATCATCAAATGACGAATGAAAGGGCTTTGTCTCTAGCCCCTTAAAAACAATTCCCACCGTGGTTACCTCTTTGAAAGTGTTTGGAACTGCTGTGAAAACTCCACTGTTCTCAGGTCTCAGTTCCTCAGGACCTAGAGATGACCAAGCCAGACACACCTCCCTACACACCCCATGGACGTGAAATAGTCAACGGCTGGCTCAGCGTGGGGCGGGCACGACCCACCCGTAGCTCCCCTCTGAGCTTCTCCTCCCAGCCTAACCCCACATCAGCTTCCCATCCTCCATCTTAAACCCAACAGCTTGAAGGCACACTCCCTGGAGAATTGACTCACCCTAAAGGGAAATCTGGGCTATCTCTAGTGGCCCAAGGAATAGGACTAACACACAGCTTTGGAAAACTTAGCTTTGTTTCTGTATCATAGAAAATTTTCTAGTTTGCCTTGAGAAAAATCAGAGCTGTTCCTCAGGAAAAATGAGAAGGTGGTCAATCTTGTCTTTGGTCCTTCTGGTTTCCCAAGAAGCACCAACCACCTCCGCTCAGGACCAAGGACTCTTAAGTCCCAATTCCCAGGTAGCTACCCGGTCCAAATTCATGCTTCCAATTAGCTTTGCAATACAGTGTTAGTCAACAGTGGCTTAAAAGTTAGTGTTTTTCCTCCCAGGTATGTTGTGTTTTTATTGGTTCTTCTGAAAACTTAAAAAAAAAAAAAACAACCCTTTGTTCTTAAAGGAATAATCCTCTAGTTGTAAAATCGTGTCAACATAGTAAACATTGAGGGAGACACTTGAGAAGCTTTCCTAATGTGTGTCCTTTATCACCTCATAGAAGCATCCATTTACATGTAAACACTCCCAATGTGAGACCAATTTGTGTCTCATCATACCACACAGCCTTTAGCTGATTTGAGTCACAGCCTGAAGGTAACACAATAGCATTTGTTGAAGGACCTTCCTTCCACTTCACAAATTCCTCAATGGCCCTATGCTACCCAGGAAGGAAGTCTAAGATGCAAAACTACACATGACTCTTCAGCAGGTTGGGGATAGTAGGCATGCTGGCTTCTGGTTTTCTGGTCCCCAGAGCTATCTGACTAAGCAGTATAAATGCATAACGTTTATACCCAAATAAAGCATACTTGCCTTTCTTCAACTCCCAGGTAGTGTTTTATGGATAGCTAAGATTTGGCTTTACCCTAGAGATTTCCTTGTAATTTTACAATGTAGCTGTTTCCTAGGATTCATGCTTACTACAGTTGATACTAAGTAAACCCTCCCCCCTGTATTTTTGCTTTGATTCTTTACTATATATTTGTAAAGTATAGTGGTTTTACTCTGACTTATTTGGGGGGCTGCTAAATGATGGCTATGGAGGAAGAGAGTTTGTTTAAGTGATATTAATATGGAGTCATGCAAAATGGGGAAAGGGAGAGTGTGCTCCAAGTGAGCTCTAAGCAGCATGACTTTAGCACCAACCGCTGGGACAGACCAGTGTCCCCTAGGACTGCATCTTTTAGTGAAGGAGGAACCTGAACTAGGGCCCCGCAGCTGTAGGGTCCTGACACAGCCTTCTCTTCTGCCTACAGGACTGTCATTGTGTTACACCAGAGATTATGCATTTAAAACCACGACACTCCTCTCTTTGCCTCTAAGGGACATTTTCTATGACAATCCTTGGTGCTACCACCACTTGATGGGCTGAGGATAAGGAGGAAATTGAGAAGGATCTCAAAGGGGGACAAATGAGGAGGGCAAAGAACAAGCTTGTAAGGAAGGGAAATTGGAAGCAGAGTATAGGGAGGATTCTGATATAGAACTGCAGAATTGACGTAATGACTGTGATACTCATTAGGGGCATTTCTTTGTGTTTGGACTTAATCTTACCGGCACGTGACCCAAGTCCACTTTTCCCATCAACTTGAAGTGTATCCATGTAACTTATTTTGACAATGAAATATGAGGGAGGTGATACGTAGTCCATGTCTAGGTAGAAGCTGCTGGAGACAGTGTGTGTTCCCCCACATTCTTTCTTTGCTCCAGCAAAATTTGAGAAAACCACTGCTCCATCAGCCTGAATCCCTGGGTGACTACAATGAGCAGATCTCCCTGCCAAACTGTGATGGACATGTGGAATGGTAAGAAATGAACTCTGTTGTTTTAAGTATCTGAGGCTTGGGGGATGTTTGTTACTCCATTGTGACTTATTCTAGCCTGACTGATGCTGAAGGAGCAGATTGCAGCTGAGAAAATGCCAAACAGAAACATAATAAGAAAAAAAAAAGTGAAAGCCTTAAAGATGAACAAAAAAGAGGGAAAAAAAGAGAGATCAAGGAAGATATGGAGAAAAGAAGGGAGCAAAAGGAAATATAAAAGAGAAAAAAGAAAGAGCTAAGGATTTTGAGAATAAAGAAAAGGAGAAAAGTGATAAAGGAAAAAGAATCAGGGTAACTGAGGGTGTGGTTACCCAGTATATCTGGAGTGATACTTGCCATATGAAGTAAGTGTATGTACCTTGATATTAACTATGTATTTTGCTTCATTTCATAAATTATTGTTCGTTAATACCCTCTCGGTTATCCTTCAACCTGTATATTTGAGGCCAGCATTATTTTTACATGGAAACAAACTAAAACATATGGACATTGGATGGTGTTTGAAACTGGACAGTCCAGCTTTACCATGAAATAATAGTTTGTTGCAGAAAAGAGCCTGCCAAATCATCTACTTCTGAGCTCTTTAGGCCGCACCCTGAGGTGCTCTAAGTCCTCTGCGTGGCTGTCTCAGGGGCTGCTCCCTGAAACAAGGCAAAGCAGATCAAGCAATTGAAGAGCAGGTGCACTCTTATCTGATGTGTATAGCTGGCTTCTACATAAGATTTTGTTTGAAGAAGGTGTTCTCATTTCAAAAGAAAAAAAGTTTTCTAACAACAGATCCGGTCTATCACGGACAAAATGTCACACCCTTCTCGTATTCCACCCAACATCCTGTATAAAATTAACACTTCATTCAGAATGAAATGAGGTTTGCAGTTTAAAAATATGACTTCTTAATGGAAGAGTGCTGTTGGCTAGAGATCTCACTTAATGGGGGGGGGGCACTTAAGAATGGCCAGTGGGTAATGAAAGACCTAGAGGGAGGGTCCTGTAGAGGGAGTACCCTTTATGTTTAGGGAGTGACTGGAGCAGGAGATTGCCTGAAACTCTGACTTTACGGAAAGACTTTTCCCTGTTGGGGGGGGGAGGGGACTTAAGAATGGCCAGTGGGTAATGAAAGACCTAGAGGGAGGGTCCTGTAGAGGGAGTACCCTTTATGTTTAGGGAGTGACTGGAGCAGGAGATTGCCTGAAACTCTGACTTTACGGAAAGACTTTTCCCTGTTCAGAATCCCAAGCCATATTCTAGCATTTTCATTAGCATGCATGGCTAATCTCCCACCCTACCCAAAGCCAGGGATAGTTGCCAGGGATGCCTAGGATATATCTTGTTCCCAGGGCACCTTGGCCGGTCCCCCAACAGTCGGAGGGGTTATTGACTTCTGGGAATGAAGTGCATGAGACCAAAATGAAGCCTTCGAGGCCACTTCTGGTTTGGATAGGAAACACACACTGACCACCTCTCAGTGGAAAGGTCACTCTTGGGTCTGCAGCAGGACTGAGGGGGATCCCTGCTGTTCTGTGTACCACAGTAGACCCCCTACTTGTTTTGGATAATTTGGTAAAAAGGAGGTAGAAAGCAGCAGCATCTGGAGGAGAGTGTTGGACACTAGATTCTATTGGAAACGGAACATAATGGCAGTTGTCCAAACAGGAGCAGAGACAAGAACAACATCTGGGAATTTGAAAAGTTACATGAGCTACTATGGTTGGCTCTCCTGCTTCTTTGGTTGCTTGCAAAGTAGGCAAGTTGCATGAAGCATGAGAAATGCCTAATGGTACTCCTAGTGCTAATGGCCCTGGCCATTCACTTTTTATTATTCCGGACTTTGATCCTTGCAGGAATATTTTTCACCTGTGGATTGGTGAGATTTCTAAATTCAGACTGTATGAAAGTAATTTGAGCTGTGTTTACATGATACATGTTCATTGCTGGCAGCTGTCCCCAGCTCTGTTTCCATAACCGTGCCTCCCAGCCCAGTACTGTAACTTTGGCTGAGTATAAAGCAATAGCCCACCAGCAGCTAGGAATGGTCTCACATGGATAATCTAGAATGATTTTTTTTCCCCCACTAACTAAATAAAGAAAGGCTCATATGTACCTGATTTTTTAGCTTGCAAATGAAGTAGGCCATTTCTCACGTTGGTTATAGTTCAGGAGCTGACTGGTACTGTAAAAACATAATGGAGCCAATGAAAATTAGAGCTTTGTCTGCCCTCAGGATCTAGAGAGATAAGAAACAGCATTGAAATCAGCATCCATTTGGGTACCCAAGGAAGGATGGCAGAGATTGTTTCATCTGATGTCCAGGGCACAGTTTTGATGAGAAACAAGAAGAACTCATAGTTTGAAGACATCTTTGTAGACTCATGAGAGTGAGTGAGGAGGTGACTGGGCAGACGGCAGAATTCAGACGCAGCGACACAAAGATGCACCCTGTGGGGAGAAGGAGGGGCAGGGGAGGGATCACTGAAGACACCCTGGCTCTGGGCAGCCGCAGGAGGGAACTAGAAAAGGGAAAGAAATGACTGCAAGTCAGGCGTGGTCAAGGCTCCAGCCAGCCTAAACTGCCGCTGTGTGAACTTGACCTTGGACAGAATAGGAGTCGGCATGGTTGAGGATAAACGGTTGAGAAGCAGAGATGCTGAACCACCTTAGTTACAGGGAAAAGAATAACCATGCAGGCTCTGTCCCCGAAAACGTATTCATTTACTGACAATGTTCATTTGAGAATTCTGTGAAGAAAACAACAAACGGTTTAAGTTGGGGCCTTGCGGTATCATTAGAAAATGTTCTTAGCTGAGACAATTCTGTCCGTGGAACCTGGGAAGGAAAACCTCTGTATTCATGTCCTATTCTTTCAATCTGGTAAAGCCCAAAGGACTATTAAAATAAACCCTGGACACAAGTCATTATGCATCTGTCAAAACGTATAGACTGCACAACAAACAGCAAGAGTGAACCCTAAGATGAACTATGGACTTTGGGTGATGATGTGTCGGGGTAGGTTCACCGGTTGTAACAAATGCCCACTCCGGTGCGGATGTCGATCATGGGGGAGGCTGTACATGTGTGGGGCAGGGGGGTCTACGGAAAATCTCTGCATCTTTGGTTCAGTATTGCTGTGAACTTAAAACAGCTCTAAAATAAAGTCTCTTTTCAAAAGAAAAAGGGAAATCTATGATCCTACAAAGAGGCAGCATCATATAAGATATAGATCAATATTACTTTATTACCTACTGTCTTCCATGGAAAATTTCAAGATTTTTATGCTAATGTATATGCCTTATACCTGATATGTTCAGAGTTAGTGAGTGTCTTCCATAGGATGTGATGAAATCCAAAGTGATTTCCTGTAGTGATAATCACTATTATTAAAAGTAAAAGTGAACTCATTAGGTCCCTTCTTAGTAGAAATATACACGCACTCGTGTGCACCAGCACACACACAGGAAGTTTCATGATCCAAAACAAATGAAAAATGCCTAGAGAGGAGCAAAGACTCAAACCCAGCTTCAGACTTGGGAACTTTCCACAAAATGTGTTTGCTGTGTGTAGGGAGTTAACGAAACCTGTCTGTGCTCGAGCCAAGACACCCTGTGGCTGAGCTGCTTTATCCTGGAGATGCAGGGCGTGGCCTGCTGTGTGGGTGTAAAACAGAGGGCAGAGAAAGTAATGGGGCAAGATGCAGCCCTGGCAGGCAGGACAGAGTGTAATATTCTGCTTCCTATGGTACCTTCTCATTAGCGATTCAATGAGGACATGATCAGGCTTCAGATGGATGTTTAATGCCTTGTCTTAAGTGAAACGTTCCTGGAGGTAAATCTGTCTGCTTTGGGGTACGCTCTGGACGCTCAGTAAATATTTAATGTCAACTCTGTGCCTTCCTCAGTTTCAACTCGGCCATTCTCTGCCTTCTCCGGGAGCAGCCTGGCTCGTCCCCAGAGACCAGAACCTGCTCCTTGACCCACACCTTCAAAAGCAGCCACCTCAAAGGACTGAGCTGCTGGGGGCAGACATGCTACCCACAAGAACAACCCCACAGCAGCAAACACTTAAGGAGCTTATGAGGCAGCCTGCAGGCTACTGCTTCTCACCTACTCCTCCCAGTAACTTCCGCAGGTAGTTCTTATTAGTACTTCAGTCTCCAGAAGGTGAAGTTTAGAAAAGGACAGTTGCCCAAATACAAATGGCTAGAGATTGGTGGAGCGGAGGTTAGAATCTGCATATTTCTAACTCCACATGCGTATGCAAATCATTTAGCAACTCTGTCCCCACGCTTGAAAGGTAAATCTTCTTTTAAGATATTTATTTATTTATTTGGCTGCACCAGGTCTTAGTTGCAGCATGTGGGATCTTTTGTTGTGGCATTGCAGGATCTAGGTCCCTTACCAGGGGTCGAACCCAGGCCCCCTGCATTGGGAGTGCGAAGTCTTAACCACTGGACCACCAGGGAAGTCCCTGAAAGATAAATCTTGAGGGGGTGGATCCCTTTCCCTCTCGTCCCAGCAGGGAAGTTGTTCTCTCAGATGTGAAATCAGGAAGTGCATGGAAATAACTGGCCTGAGGTGTTCCCACCGTATTGCATACCAGTCACCAGACACAAGGTCTCCCAGGAGTCTGGGCCAACACTTTGGAGCATGTTTCCGGTTGTACCTTGGCGCTACATGGTTGCCTGCTGCCACAGGAGTGTTTGTCTCAGAAATCGTTGCCAATCTTGTAACCAAAAGTGGAAAAGTTTTTCAATCCACAATAGTCAGCCATCCAACACTCACCACTGCTAGGTCCACCGGGAACAGAATGAAAGGAATCAGCAAGGCTTTATCCTTGTCCAGGACACATTTTTGTTAAGTAATCCGCCCAGAAATGCCATTTGTTCTCTGGAGTTATTCGTGTTGAGATGCCTCCTTACCTCTTGGAGCTGAAAAACTGAATTTAACAAGATGAATGGTGTGAACCTTCAGGCTGCATGAAACAGGAGCAAGACTAGTTATTTCTCAATTGCCAAATAAATCCTAACCAATTTGTAGACTGACAGGTAATGGCTCAAATCCACAGGATCTCTTCAGGTTGCCCTGGTACTTGGAAACTTTTCCAAGAGAAAATATGGATGTGTTTTACAAAGACCAATAAGAGGGAGTTTTCAGAAAGTCAGAGTTACCAAGTTTGTAACAGTTGGCAAAGCCCTGAATAGGATCAAGCAAGTACTTAACAAATACATGGTAATTCCATCCTCAGTTAATGTAGCTGTGCTCTGTCCCAAACAGTTCTGACCTGTGTATTATTCACTGGAGCCCAAGAGAGGCCACCTTGGCTGTGGGGCTGCCCATGGTCCTGAGAGGTACTTCTAGGTGGGCCCAGAAGTAGAAGGAGTGTTTCAGGACCACTCTGACTCTTGGCCTACCCCTAAACCACCATAAACTCTTCAGTTTGACTTTGAAATAAAAAAAGGCAGATTAAGTTTACGTTTACTTTGCTCCTGCCTCAAACCACTAAATGGACTATGAAAGGTTAAAAAAGTAATAATAATGGTCTAAACCCTAAACAAAGAGGAGAAAACAAAAACCTAATTTTGCACACTGGAAAACAGATGGATGAAAGGCCACTGACTTGGCCGATCCCAGAAAGCCGAAACCTCAGCCAGCAGCAGGTAAAGACAAGAAGTAACCTGATTGTGCTTCAGAAACTCAGGCCTGGGGGTGCCGGGTGCTTTTCAAAGAGTGGGTGAAGAGAGGGTGGAAAACAGGAGAGTGGTTTGAAAATCTGAGAGGCAGTTAGATACTAGTTTCCTGCTCTCTCTCCTACTCTGCACAACCTCATGAACATGTTTCCTTCCCCCAACCCTGGCAGGAGACTTAAAGTGTATTTTTAGAGGGGTAAACCGGAGGAGTTCTGGCATGGGGAAAGACCAGACACAGCTGGGGGCAGGCTTAGTGTGCTCCACGGAGCACTGGTTATGTTAACAATCCACTCAGGGTTTGGGGGCATGGAGGGGGGGACGATTTGTAGTCTTTGCCAACTTCAGAGGCAGAAATACTCCCACCAAAGCTAATTTCAAGCTAACAACATAACGTCTCTGATTGTGGAATTGGGAAGAGATGCATATAGTCAGCTTTTTGTGAATTGGGGCAAGCTGGCTACAGGACCACTAAGAATGCTCAAAATTGGGGCTCCCCTGGTGGCGCAGTGGTTGAGAGTCCGCCTGCCGATGCAGGGGACACGGGTTCATGCCCTGGTCCGGGAGGATCCCACATGCCGCGGAGCGGCTGGGCCCGTGAGCCATGGCCGCTGAGCCTGCGCGTCCAGAGCCTGTGCTCCTCAATGGGAGAGGCCGCAACACTGAGAGGCCCGCGTACCGCAAAAAAAACCAAAACAAAACAAAACAAAAAAAAAGAATGCTCAAAATAGAGAAAATAAGTGGAATTTTACACACATAGTTATGAACTAACCTCTACCTTCATCCCCTTCGCTATTTGATGCCTATATTCAGGCAGTCAGGATAATACATTATAGATAGTATATTGCAATTTTTTTCCCTTGGAGAATCTGACTAGTTGGTAAGAGATAAGAGGGACCTGGAAATTCTTATGGCCATCAGTGCCCTCATAAAATGACCAACAAGATTGCTCTATAATGAGTTTTACCTGACAGCAAGCCCTCCCTGCAAAGAGCTATCAATGGCACATTATCGACCCACTCGTATGTGAGCAGACAGTGAAAGGTGAAGTGTTGCAATAGGAAATATGCCAACTCGAAAGTCAGAAGTGAAAAAAAAAAAGAAAGAGTAAAAAAGGAATTTGGAATAAAAAAAGACAATGTAGAAAGAAGAACACTTCAAAAAGACTGAGGTGGATTATTACATTTATGAAACAAGAAAAGGAAGCCTTTATAAAGAAACATTCTGGAACATCTAAGAAAGGAATCTTAAAATTTTTTTCAAGTATGATAGGAAAGCAGGAAAATCTCAACAGAGGAGTTGAAAGATAAAGTTTGGGAAACACTCTAGAAAGGAGAAAAGACAAATAAGTGGACAATGAGAGAAAAATATTTTAAAATAGGTAATTAATCCAAGGGCCCAAAACCAAATGACAAGAGTTTCATAAAGAAAAAAAGTGAAAACAGAGAGGAGAAAATAATCTAAGAAAGGTTACAAATAAAATTTCCAGAATGTAAGTGTGTGAGTTTCCACGTTAAAGGGATTACCAAGTGTGAGCAAAATGAATAGAAAAGGCCCAAGTGCACGCACAGCATCACTAAATTTCAGAACGTTAGATGCAAAGAAACGTTTTCATAACGCTTTCAGAAAGTAAAAACAAATGATCAAGATTCAGAAGAGCATTGAACTTCTCAATACCATACGGGAAAGTAGAGATAAACGATCAACACAAGCCTTCAAAATTTTGAGGGGCATGATTTCCAATCTAGTATTCTATACCCAGCCCACCATCAATTGAGAGGATAAAATAAAGACACTGTCAGACACTCAAGGTCCCAAAAGTTTCCCCCCGTACCTTTTCTCAGGGAGCTACTGGAAGAGAGAATCTTCTAAAACAAAGGAGTATATCAATAAAAAGGCATTGGATCCAGGAAACAAATAATCAAACACAAAGAGTAGCCAAGGAAATAGCCAAGATGATGGTGAAGAGAGATCCCAGGAAGACATCTCAACAGTAAATAAAGAGAACATTAACTCTGAATTGGAGCAGGAAGTCAGAAGGCTCTGGAGGGTTGTCTCAAAAAAGAAGAACCAATGACTTACCAAATGTGTGTGGCTAAGAGGAGATTTACATTTATGGTAAAGAGTCTGGGGATTAATTAGTAATAGGTACCTAGAAAATTAAGCAATCCCCCCCCAATCAATCAATCAATCAGAACAGTTACTAACTCTGCAGACATACAAATGAATAAAAGAAAGGAAATGTAATAGATTATCACGACTTAGATGTGAATAGTGTTCTCCAACCTTACAGTAACAAAAAAGACAATATACAGATCCAAATCAACATTGCAATCTAATTGTGTAAGAAGAATATTGGGAGGGGAATGTGTGTGTGTGTGTGTGCGCGTGTGCACACTGAGGATGGGGGGCTGAAAAACCTAAATTCTAGTCTTCCGCAGAGAACCAAATAAAAGTAACAGAAACAGTATGAGCACATTATTTAGATAAATATAAGTATAATCAAAAGAAATAATCGGGCTTCCCTGGTGGCACAGTGGTTGCGCGTCCGCCTGCCGATGCGGGGGAACCGGGTTCGCGCCCCGGTCTGGGAGGATCCCACATGCCGCGGAGCGGCTGGGCCCGTGGGCCATGGCCGCTGGGCCTGCGCGTCCGGAGCCTGTGCTCCGCAACGGGAGAGGCCGCAGCAGAGGGAGGCCCGCATACCAGTAGTTGGGAGGCAAGTGAAAAGAGGCTGCTGGAAAAAAAGGCAGGTGAAAAGAGCTTTGTAGAAAAAAATTTTATTTTAATCCCATGAGCACAGATAATTTTGAAACAGTAAATATAAAGCAAGAAAGAAAATGATTCTATTCAGATAAAATAAAACCTTTAATAGAACTAGAACTATCTATGACTACCTGAATATTCTCTGAATGATCAGGACAAAGGATAGTGTATACTCCTGGCAGAAGCAAACCGTGAAGTATTACGCCCAACCCCAGAGGTCTGGTAACCCTTCACAAAGGACTGACAACAAAGTGGCCAATGACTTGACCATGTCCACCTTACCATGAAGTTTCCTAACGCCTGGAAAACTTGCCAATATGCTAGATTTCAGGTAAATTGTACCTATAAATTTCTCCCGTATGCTATGACTACCCCTTGACATACTTCTGTGTAGAAGAGACTTAACCAAACTCTAATGATTAATTTCTATGTCTGCTTCATTTGCTGGATGTTGACTCTGTGAATTCAGTTTCACGTAGTAAATATTTCTGGAGGACAAATGCTCTGTACCAGACTATACAGTGTGCTCAGGAATCAAAGGCTTTCCTTCCTTCTTTCATTCATTCAATGTTTGTGCCTAATATGTCTCGAAGCTGGAGAAACTAGATTAGTGAAATAGGCTGAATTTCCTCCTCCTGGACCCACAGTCATAAAAGAAAAAAAAAAAATAGACTGGAGATGGACCGATCTTCTCATTCTCACAAGAAAATTAGATAAGTTTTCACAAGAGGATTTTAACCCTATTTTTCACCCAGTTGAATTTTTAAGCATATGGATTAGCACCAGCAGTGCAAAAGAGGGAGTGATTAAATCTGTCTGGAAGTAACAGGGAAGGCAGAATAGAAGTGTGTCTTATTCTGCTTTTATCCCTAATGCTTAGCACAGTACTTGCCATATGATTGGTGCTGCATAACTGTTTCTTGAATGAATAAATGGTGGAAGGAAGGAAGGAAGGAAGGAAGGAAGGAAGGAAGGAAGGGAGGAAGGAAGGATGGATGAATAAGCTGATTCATCTGAAATTCACCTTGGCTTATTACAAAGGTGATTCTAAGAGTAGAGGGACCATACATTGCAGACTGTGTAAATAGGTTGCGTTGATTCCAAAAAAGAAATCCTTTGGGTAGATCTGATTCTATGGCTTCTCTTACAGTCAGGACATGAATATTCCAGCCCTTTCAGCTTCCATAAGTACAAATTTGAGATGAGCCTAGACTCCCAGGGGCCATACTTTTTAAAAGGGCTCATTTTTAGAGTTCCTTGTTTCCTTGGTTTAGATTTCAGGGAACCATGGGACTAATTACACCCATGGACTTCAGGATAGTTTTTAGCTATTTTTATTTGACTTGGAAACACATTTTCCATGCTCTCATTCCAAGTTGTTCTCTTTAGCAATGGCTAATATATGTATTTTTAGATCCAGGTTTTAAATAACTTTTCTCTTTTTTTTGAATTTTATTTTATTTATGTTTTATACAGCAGGTTATTAGTGATCTATTTTATACATATTAGTGTAATAACTTTTCTGTCTAAAATCAAGTTCTGTTCCCCTCATTCTCACCCTTGTCTAAATCCAAAGACATTATATTTGCTGGAAAGGAAGTTATTTTCTTATGTTTAAAAGCCAGTGTAGCTGTTTGGGAACAAATTTCTATAACATTAACTCTGGGGTGAAAGAGCCTTCTGGAATTAAACTGTTGTCTCTCAGTCAGATTGTGTGATTTAAGCTGAGTTGTAAGGAAATTCCAAATTGCATTTAGCTCACCTTGCTGAGCTAGCTGCTTCCATGCTTGCTGCCAAAGGCAAAAAGAAACCCCCTAATAAATCTCAGATTGTTTTCATTGAAAGGAATCATTGCTTCAAGGTAAGAGTAAATGTAGGTCCACCACAACAGGATGACTTCCACTTACTAGAAGTAAAGGGCAGTCATATCTTTGTTTCTGTCTAACTGCATTTAGTTTGCACTTAATAGGTCTTTGAAAACCATGTGGAAAATGAGGCAGCACTAACTTCAGTTGCTTGACTGCCAGGCACCTAAAAACACACAGAGAGACAGACAAAATTAGTCAGGTGAGCCTATAAATATGCTTAAAAGGTCTATGGCCAACTATAAAGGCATCTTTTGAAAATTAAAAATATTGGTTCCATCAGTTCTCTTTTGGATCCCTGCACGAAGCTCTCTTGGCTTTGTAGGGGAGTAACTCAAGGCAGCGTTTGGACCATTTTATTCATGGAATGTAATTTCTGAGGCAATAATAAACCATTTAAGCCGGTTCTCAGCCCCCATTTATTCTCTGAGCACGGAAGTGCTTCCGCACTTGCTCTCAGGGCGCACATCAGATGGGCACCGGTAAGCCGTGCAGCCCTGGTTGGCCAACATCCACTACCTGCTGCGCTCACTCTCCCTCTGCAGCCTGGGTGGCTGCCCCTCTGCTTCATTAGAGCCAAGCTAACCATAGTTATTGGCATTGACTTTTCATTCTCAAGGATAAACACCTTGGAATGAGAATCAGGAATCTCAGCTTTCCAAACTTGCTCTTATTAGCATGGATGTAGCCAGAGATCAGCTTTACGGCTTGCTGAAGAGGGACTTATTTCATTTCACTCAACAATTGTTTACTTCTTTAAAACCTATTTTTTTCCAACACCACTGTCTAGGCAAAAGTGAAAAGAAGCAATTCACACTTAATTTTTCAATGGAGTTGGAGAATGCCATGCAAAGTTTTGTCTGAGATTGAAGGTGGGATTTTCTGTGGTTTGTGGGAAGATGCTGGTTAGTCCTTAATGATCAAATGGTGGTCGATAGACAATATCACCTGAAAGATTTTAGAAATAAGGAATCTCAAGCCCTCCATCTTCTTTTTAACACAACCCCCAGGTGAATGATATACACAGTAAAGTTTGAGAAGCACTGGTTAGGATGTTGTCTTTCACTGAAGCCAATGCAGATTAATTCCAGTGGCACTGGGCATCAAAAGGAAAATTAATCCAGTTAGACTTCATACTCTTTGGTTTTTAAGAACCCAGCATCTTCTTTTGCCCACCCACCTCTAGAGACGTTTTCATATTTGGCTCTGTTCTCGTATTTGGCTCTGTTCTCATGGCTTGTTCATTATACTCATCATCTTGACTCCTTTTGCAGCTAAGCTGGACCTCACCATAGAGGGTGAAGGTAGTCTCTGGGTGGGTTCCATGCCAGTGTTGGACTTAAGGTCAGAAATTCCCAGAGGATGTTGGAACATTCAGCTACTCTAGTAACATCCTGGATTCTAAAAGTTTCAGGCAAAACTTGCATAAATAATTATGAGTTTTCATTATAATTAAGATTGTAGCTGTAATATTTTTATGAATGAACAAGTAAGCTTAAGAATCACCTTGAAAATATCTAAAATACGTATTTATAACAGAATAGCATACTTGAGATGACTGTGGATTCTATCATTACACTGATGGAATATTAACATGCCTGATAGAACTGGGAACTTAATAACAGTTAACAAGCAAGTGCTTGCCATGTCTTCAGTTGCCCCAAGCTGTGAAAATTACTTGGAACCGGTAGATATATTTGCATTGTTTGGGATCCATTGTTTAAAATATACTGAGTGATATTTTAGAAGATAAAAGCTCTGTATTTTAACACAGGGACACAGGATCTGAGGAGTGCATCCAGTTGAGATCTACATGAAGCCACCTCTAAGAATGAAAAGTATGGTGGGAGAACAAGAAACAATGCTTACTGGGCTCCAACCTTGGATAAGTGGAAATGTTCCGTACATAAGCAGTGGCTCATATTGTGAATTCTTGCATAGAGAATGCTCCTGTGTGGAGAAATGAGGGTATTTTCCACTTAACACCTGTTACTTTTGATACGTGTGCATTCGTATGCATAGGTTTCTTTGTCTTACAACCAAGTTCCTGCTGCATGTGGCTTAGGGAAATTGTGCAACTGGGAAGGGCAGGTCCTAAAACCCTCCCATAGCTGGGTATCTGGTGTTCCTCACTGTTCTTTTACCATCCTCGGGAGGAAGTCAGGACAGTCATTAAGGAAGGAAAAGGAAATTGTGCTGCAGCCCAGCCTCTCCCCACTGGCTCAGACTGGGTGGATTGAATTTACTCATCTTTGCATATTGCTCACAAGAGTGTAAACCTGTGCAAAGTTATATTTTTATTATCTTTAAGGGCTAATCTAAAACAGGTTTATTCTCCATACCTAGCCAAGATGTGGGTGACCAGAGAAGACTTTAGTCTGGACGAGGAGATTGGAAAGTCAGGGCATTTGGGGAAAGATGGCAAAGACCACAGGTCTTGAGAAGTTCGGGCTTCCTAGGTGGGAGATTTAGACGTTCAGGGGAAGAGGAAGTGACAACACAGAAGATCATTTCCTTTGCCAGCCTGAGCATGGGTCCACCGTCCGCTGCAGAATAATTAGGTTCGTAGACCAGCACCACGAACAACCACCCAATGACAACGAACCACAGCAAAGAACGAGCTCTGTCTTTACAGGATTTTTTTTTTTAATTTATTTTATTTTTGGCTGTGTTGGGTCTTCGTTGCTGCGCACAGGCTTTCTCTAGTTGTGGCGAGCGGGGGCTACTCTTCATCGTGGTGCGTGGGCTTCTCATTGCAGTGCCTTCTCTTGTTGCGGAGCACAGGCTCTAGGCGCGGGGGCTTCAGTAGTCGTGGCTCGCGGGCTCAGTAGTCGTGGCTCGCGGGCTCTAGAGCTCAGGCTCAGTAGTTGTGGTGCACGGGCTTAGCTGCTCCGCGGCATGTGGGATCTTCCCGGACCAGGGCTCGAACCTGTGTCTCCTGCATTGGCAGGCGGATTCTTAACCACTGCGCCACCAGGGAAGCCCCTGTCCTTACAGGTTTGAGGAGGAACAAGGCACCAAGCAGAAAGAGCACCATCGCAAAACAGGGCAAGTGCCAGCCTACAGCTTTCCTGAGCTGGCTCCACCCTCCCTTTTAGCCTCCCGGCTGTAACCTCTGTGGGCTGGGATGAGAGGACAAATGGAGGTCCTGTCCAGATACCAGATATTTAAATTTGTGAATTATAAAGTGCGGTCCCTGGCTGAAGGGCAGGGACTTTGAAAGGATTGCATCAATTTTTATAGTCTTCTTCTTTTAGAGAGAGCCAAATTTAGACAAATTTTTACAATTAGAAAGCAGGTGATTAATTTTCCCTGTTTCTAAATAATGCCAAGGGGAAGAATGCCTCTTAGTTCCTGGCAACCCCAGTTCTGATTTTTCACCTGATGCGATACCACCAATGACTGTGTCTCCTGGGCCACGTACAAAGGTCTAGCACAGGCCTCCAGGGGTAGAATCATTCTCATTATGTTCCCAGACTTAGAAAAAGAAAATAAACTCTATTTCCAAAACAAATGCTAAGGGCCTATGCAAAAATATAGCCTGAGGGAAATGAGGAGAAATGAATGTTTTTTAAAATAATCCCTTAAAAGGGGAAATGTCACTTTAATTTAATTGGGGCTTTGCTATTACATTTCTTCTCTATCTGTGACACAGTTAAGCTCTATTATCTAAAGCACTGACCCAAGATGAGCTACTTTTTCTCAAAAAAAAAAAAAATCTTCCTGACATCATTTTTCTAATGTCTTTTGTGAGTCCTTTGGTTCTGAATTAATTATTCAGAAGAAAGGAGAGTGAATCAGAACTTCAGTTGGAAGGTTTTGGGGCATGAGTAGTTTTGAAAAACATATTCAATGTTGTAATATAGATTTATTTCTAGAAAAATTTAAAAGATGTTTTGATGATACAAACCATAGGAAGTAAAGGGTGACAAATCCTTGCTAGTAGGGACACATAAAAGACAGTCATCTGAGTACCAGCAACTCGCCAGCACCTAGACACTGCCCCAGGAGGGATGATCTTATCAGAATCTTGAACTTGAACACCTAGTAATACATTTATTCTTTTAAAAATATACCACCCTGTCTAATTTTGTATTTTCTCTTCATAGAGTTCACACTGTCCATAACATTTGGAGTCCACCTTTGGGTATCAAGAGCCTTGAAGTCTGTTCCCAGACCTGGGAGCTGTAACTTATTATTTGGGGTAGAATTCCTCCATCCTTAAAAATGTGCTTTGCCCCCTCTACGGCTACTGTTTATCAATGTTTTAAGACAAGTAACTAGAAACCTTTCTAATCCTAGTGGATAGTTGCCAGGTAAACACAAAGTAACAGTTTGTTAAAGATCTAAGAGGAGTGGAGAAGACACAGCGGTAAGACATGAATATCTTTAGAGTGTGAAAATGGTACTCCATGTTGGTTAAAGACGGGCAGGCATGATTTTTTGGGTTTTTTTAACTTAGGAGGTGTATTGTTTAGGATGTTTCCTCCCAAATTAAATAAGCTATCGGGCCGCACGTGAATCATACGAACTCAGAAAAGCCTTTCAGAGGGTCTCTTAATGTGTTCATGTTCTTGCAGTAGTGGATGCCTTTCCTCAACATCTTAGTTTCAGGTGTGAACGATGCAGGTAGATAAGGCTTAAGACATGCATGTGCCTCAATTCTTTCCTCTTCTGGGTAATTCTGACTCTACAGCAGCAAGGGTGGGGGGACCTCAACAGCCTAAGGGTCTTCTTCTACCCAGATCTACCCGCTGAACTCCGTTCCCATTACAAAGTTTAGATAAGAGAAATGCCTTGAAGGCTACACAACACAAAGCAAATGCCCAATAACATTTGTTGAACCAATGAATAAATGAGTATTAAAATATTGGGGGGACTACCTCCCTGTATTAAGAATAATAATTAATGGAATAAAACAGCAAAGAATCATTCAATTTGAAATCCCAGGAATTGAGGTCAATGACCAAAATAACAAAACAAATCAAACAGAACATGTGTAGGGGAGTACACATGGGCGTAGGAGCGTGTTTAAAGAGATAAGCCAATGGAATTGCTCTCAGAATTGCCTCTAAATTGTAGCATTCACCCACATGCTCCACAATGTTGCCATCATCATTGTCCAAACATGGGAAGACCAGTTAATGAGTTGTTTTTTTTTAAAAGGTGGATCTTAGAAATGGGAACCAGAAAGTATAAATTCTTATAGGAAAACCTACAAAGTAAAGGGAATAAAGCATTAAAACGAAAACAAATAAACACCAAAAAGAGGGGGAAAAAAAGAAAAAAAAACCCAAACCAAAACAAAAACCTCTAGAGAATGAACTCTTTTTATTTATTTATGAGGCTGTACTTCACTGTTTTCAAATTAGACTCACTTATTATATTTTATATTTTTATGTCAGCTTATTTAATATATTTAGACAAGTTATAGACAAATTTTATACTTAATCCTAAAGCTGGGTATTCAACTAAAGGTCTTCATTCTACATGGATCATAAACATGACCTTGGGAGTCCGCCTGCCGATGCAGGGGACACGGGTTCGTGCCCCGGTCCGGGAAGATCCCACATGCCACGGAGCGGCTGGGCCCGTGAGCCACGGCCGCTGGGCCTGCGCGTCCGGAGCCTGTGCTCCGCAACGGGAGAGGCCACAGCACTGAGAGGCCCGCGTACCGAAAACAAAAGACAAAAAAAAAAAAAAAAAACACATGACCTTGGGAGCAACATTTTTCCTATACTTCTCGAGTTCCTTGTGTTCCTACGTGTAGAGATCATTTTGAAAATAGAACATGACGTCTGAGGAATGAGTGCCTTCTGTCATGTCCCCCAAAGTGTATGTTTTCTTTGTCCCTTAACCTATATATTTGTCAAATTTTAAATTGACTAATTTCTTGCCACATTAGCAGACATTGTGGCAGGGGGGAAAAAGACGGCCCAAATTTTTTGTTGGTGTATACTTTAAATTAAAAAAAAAAAAATGTGGTCCAGAAGTTTAAAAAGAGCAGCTTCAAAACTCATCAAACACAAATAATCCCCCAATTAACTTTTATTTCCCCTGTGGCTTTCCAGAATTGTCAACAAATGAAGAACAACAAAGAAAGAACAGATATTATGTAAATGAAAGAGACTAGAAGTGTTATATAAATATTGCATTCCCCATCCTTATCTCCCTTTCCTACTTTATTTTTCCCCCATTGAACTTGCCATTTTCTAATATTCTATATGATTTTTAACTTTGTTTGTTTTCCTCTGCCTCTGCAGAAAGTAAGCTCCATGAGGTCTGGAATTTTGTATGTTTTATTTTCTGATGCATCCCCTGTGCTTAAACAGTGACTGGCACATAGTAGGCACATCATAAGTATTTTAAGAATTGAATAAACCTAATGCAGGACTACAAATATCATGCCAACACATGCAGCTCAGAGCCCCAATTTTCTATCAACATTTATTTAGAACAGTATGTGGTACAGTGTTTTCTCAAGGACTACCAGGTCGTACTTTACAGAAACAATAAACTAAATAACATTTCTATGGCACTTAAGCAATTTGCAAAGTTCTTTCTCTTGCACTGTCTCATTTGATTTCCCAGCAGCCTCTTGGGGGGCTTTTTCCATTCTTACCATGTCACAAAGGAGGTTACTGAAGCTCGGACAGGTGAAAGGATTTGTCCTAAATCACCAAACACAGAAAGCGCTGGAGCTTAGATGTAAGCTGCATCCTGAGAAGGCAAAGTTTATCTACGCTCCCTTCAGCCACATGACTTCTTATTTCTGGATTCTTCTCAAGCTGCCCTCCATGCAGCATCCCTGTAAATGTCCATTTCAGCAACCAATGACTTGTCGTAAAAGTATCCAGGTCAGATTGCTGAATGCTCCATAATTTCAGATAACTCTTACTTGACAACCGTGTTCTTGTAGTTATTATGAGGGTAATTATCTAAGGTGGTTTCATTTCCTTTCATTCCTATCCCCTAATTAATTATAAACAAAATACAATTGACACTTGAATAACACAGATTTTGAACTCTGCGGGTCCACTTACACACAGATTTTTTTCAATAAATAGCACTACACTACTACATCATCCTCAGTTAGTTGAAGCAGTGGATATGGAACCAGGTGTACAGAGAGCCAACTGTAAAGTTATATGCAGATTTTCAACTATGCTGGGAGGGGGTCAGCACCCCAACCCCTGCATTGTTCAAGGTTCAACTATTGATATAATGCAGTAAGGTGTCAGACACTCTGCTGGACACTAGAGATTCAGTAGTGAGCAAAAAGGGCTTCAGAAAATGATGGTTTCCATGATAAAAACTCTCAGTAAACTAAGAACAGAGGGGAACTTCCTCAACTTGATACAGAATATCTACAAAAATCCTACAGCTATTATCATACTTGATGGTGAAAGACTGGAAGATTTCCCACTTAGATAAGGTACAAGGCAAGGACGTCCCCTTTCACCACTCCTTTTCAACATCATACTAGAAGTTCTAGCTACTGCAACAAGAGAAGAAAAGGAAATAAAAGATATGCCTATTGGGAAGAAAAATATAAAACTGGCTCTTTTCATGGATGACGTGGTTTTCTATGTGGAATATCCAAAAGCATAAATAAAAAACTCCTGGAACTAATAAACAGTTATAGCAGGATTGCAAGATACAAAGTTAAAGCTCATCACTTTCCTATATAGCAGCAAAAAACAAGTGAAATTTGAAATTAAAAACACAATACTATTTACATTAGCATCCCCCCAAATGAAATACTTAGATGTAAACCTAGCAAAATATGTAGAAAATCTATATGAGGAAAAGTATGAAACTCTAATGAGCAAAATCAAAGAACTGAATAAATTGAGAGATATTCCATGTTCGTGGATAGGAAGACTCAATATTGTCAGTTTTTCTCAATTTGGTCTATAGATTCAATGCAATCGCAATCAAAATCCCAGCAAGTTATTTTGGTTCCAATTAATGAGGTTTTATTTGTGCATTTTATTCTGTGAGTTGGGTTTATTTTCTAAAATACTCCAAGAAGGAAATTTGGGTATTGACAACTGATTCTAAAGTTTATATGGAAAGGCAAAAGACTCAGAGTAACCAAAGCAATATTGAAGGAGAAGCACAAAGTCAGAAGACTGACGCTACCCAGCTTCAAGACTTACTGTAAATCTACAGTATCAGGATAGGGTGGTACTGGTGAAAGAGTAGACAAATAGATTAATGGAGCAGAATAGAGAGCTCAGAAATAGACCCTCATAACTTACCTACAAAACAGAAATAGAGATACAGATGTAGAAAACAAACTTATAGTTACCAAGGGGGAAGGAGGGGGATAAATTGGGAGATTGAGATTGACATATACACACTACTATGTATAAAATAGATAACCAATAAGGACCTACTGTATAGCACAGGGAACTCTACTCAATACTCTGTAATGGCATATGTGAGAAAGAAATCTGAATAAGAGTGGATATATGTGTATGTATAGCAGATTCACTTTGCTGTACACTTGAAACTAACACAACATTGTAAGTCAACTATACTCCAATAAAATTTTTTTAAAAATAATATTGACCTAATAAAAAAAATAAAGTGGGCTTGGGAATTTTGTGATCCAAAGGGGAAATTGAGTTGGTGATACATTTAGTTTGGGTTTAGTGAGAAAAATTTATACAATTCAAACTCAGTTGATGTAGGGCTATTATTGCTAGCTGTTCTAGTGTAAAAATGGCTTCTATGTATATTCTTACCACTCACTGTGACAACCTATCATTATCATCATGAGGCCAGAGGTAATATTGTGATATCAGCATGTCCAATGGCATCCAGAACTTGAAATATGTGGACAATGTAGGAGAAACAAGGTTTGAGAAGAGCTGGAAGCTGGTTTGAGGACAATTCTACCAGTAATTACATATATACAATTTCTAGTAGAAGAATCTCATTAATACCTACTTTAAACAGAAATTCTGGGCTTCCCTGGTGGCACGGTGGTTAAAGAATGCATTTGCCAATGCAGGGGACATGGGTTCGAGCCCTGGTCCGGGAGTATCCCACATGCCGCAGAGCAACTAAGCCCATGTGCCACAACTAGTGAGCCTGCGCTCTAGAGCCCGGGAGCCACAACTACCGAGCCCACGAGCCACAACTACTGAAGCCCATGCACCTAGAGCCAGTGCTCCACAACAAGAGAAGCCACCACAATGAGAAGCCCGCTCACCACAACGAAGAGTAGCACCTGCTCGCCATAACGAGAGAAAGCCCGTGCACAACACAAAGACCCAACGCAGAAAAAAAAACAAAACCCAAAAATTCCTTCCTCTCAGAAATATACTTGATAATGCATTTTTTTGACAATGAGAAATACACTATACCATCTTTTTTTTTTGCCTAGGAATTGCACAAAACAGAAATTTATGAATTTTAAGGTGTACAGGATAAAACCTGTGCATTATTACAAATAGTAAGTATATATCTTTGTAAAGTCATATGCATTATATATCCCAACCAAAATAATAGAAAATAAATTCCAACCAACTATGTTAAAAGAGAGACTGGTTGTCTTTTTATTCTCTGCAGAAAGTATGACAAAATCATTGTCATATGAAGACATGATAAAAAACTATGTTGCCAACAACATTGGAATCAAAAAAGTACTATAAAGTAAACTCAAAATGGATTAAAGACCTAAATGTAAGGCCAGACACTATCAAACTCTTAGAGGAAAACATAGGCAGAACACTGAGACCTAAATCGACATTTCTCCAAGGAAGATATGCAGATTGCCAACAAACACATGAAAGAATGCTCAACATCATTAATCATTAGAGAAATGCAAATCAAAACTACAATGAGATATCATCTCACACCAGTCAGAATGGCCATCATCAAAAAATCTAGAAACAATAAATGCTGGAGAGGGTGTGGAGAAAAGGGAACCCTATTGCACTGTTGGTGGGAATGTAAATGGACACAGCCACTATGGAGGACAGTATGGAGGTTCCTTAAAAAACTAAAAATAGAACTACCATAGGACCCAGCAATCCCACTACTGGGCATATACCCTGAGAAAACCATAATTCAAAAAGAGTCATGTACCACAATGTTCATTGCAGCTCTATTTACAATAGCCAGGACATGAAGCAACCTAAGTGTCCATCGACAGAGGAATGGATAAAAGAAGATGTGGCACATATATACAATGGAATATTACCCAGCCATAAAAAGAAAAGTGGGAAGCAGCCACATAGCACAGGGAGACCAGTTCGGTGCTTTGTGACCACCTAGAGGGGTGGGATGGGGAGGGTGGGAGGGAGGGAGACGCAAGAGGGAAGAGATATGGGGACATATGTATATGTATAGCTGATTCACTTCGTTATAAAGCAGAAACTAACACACGATTGTAAAGCAATTATACTCCAATAAAGATGTTTAAAAAAAAGTATTATAGATGACTATCAAGCAGTAAATTAATAAAAATACATTGTTTTTCTGGAAAAAAAAAGAAATAGACCCTCATAAATACAGCCATCTGATATTTGACAAAGGACCAAAAGGCAATAAAATGGGGCAAAGACAGTCTTTTCAACAAACGATGCTGGAACAACTAGACATGCACATGCAAAAATATGAATGTGGACACAGACTTTAAACCCCTCACAAAAATTAACAGAAAGTATCACACATCTAAATTTAAGATGAAAACCTATAAGACTCCTAGAAGGTAGCATAGGAGAAAACCTTGATGACCTTGCCTATGTTGGTGTCTTTTCAGCTACAACACCAAAAACACAATCCAAGAAAGAAATAATTCATAAGTTGGACTGCAATAAAATTAAAAATTACTGTTCTGCAAAAGACTATGTCAAGAGAATGAGAAGACAAGCCACGGAATGGGAGAAAATATCTGCAAAAGAACATCTGATAAAGGACTGTTATCCAAAACATACAAAGAACTCTTTTTTTTTTCCATTAGGATGACCAAAATCCAAAACACTGACATGAACAGATTCTGGCAAGGATGTGGCACAACAGAAACTTTCATACATAGCTAGTGGAGAGTACAAAATGCTGCAGACACTTTGGCAGACAATTTGGTGGTTTCTTAACAAAACTAAACATACTCTTACCGTAAAATCCACAATTGTACTCCTCGGTATTTACCCGAAGGAGTTGAAAACTTATATCCACACAAAAACCTGCACGTGAATGTGTATAGCAGCTTTATTCATAATTGCAAAAACTTGCAAGCAGCCAAGATATCTTTCAATAGGTGAGTAGATAAATAATCTGTGGTACCTCCAGGCAATGGAATATTACCCAGTGCTAAAAATAAATAAGCCATCAAACCATTAAAAGACTTGAAAGTTAAGTGCATATTACTAAGTGAAAGTAGTCAATCTGAAAAGGCTATATACTGTATGATTCCAACAATATGACACTCTAGAAAAGGCAAAATTATGAAGACAGTAAAAAGTTCAGTAGTTGCCAAGGGTTGGTGACAGGGGAGGGATAAATAGGTGAGCACAGAGGATTTTTAGGGCAGTAAACTACCGTGTATGATACTATAATGGTGGGTACAGTCATTATACATTTGTCAAAACCTGTCGAATACACAACACCAAGAGGGAACCCTAATGTAAACTATGTACTTTGGGGGATAATGATGTTTCAGTGTTAAGTTCATCAGTTACAACAAATGCACCGCTCTTCTGGAGGATGTTGATAATGGGGGAGGCTATACACGTTTAGGGGTAGGGAGTATATGGGAAGTCTCTGTACTTTCCCTTTAATTTTACTGTGAACGTAAAACTGCTCTGAAAAAAAAATAGTAAAGGCTTAATACACGCGCACACACACACACACACACACACACACACACACACACAGAGTCTGATGGTTTCATGTCTGCCTATCAATGTTTGTGTGCTTCCTCAAATGTCCTCAAGAAGAGATAAATTAGGTTGGAAATTTTGCAAAAACAAGATTTCTCTGCTTTCATAGTTTTCTGAGAAAACTCAACCTGGCCAAAGCCAGACGTTTTATTGTATTTTGAAAGCTTGTGTCCCTAAATGAAATCATGAATGCAAAATGACCCTGCAATTGTCTTTTGCATTTAAAGTTCTCCATCTTTCCTGGCTTTTATAGTTGTGTATGTGAAAAGGTCCAGCGAGAACATCTAATAACAGGCCTAACCGTCTTCCTTTCTCACCACTCCCTCAGCCTGCTCTCCCCCCCAGTTACGACCGGGGCCACTCTTCCCAAACCTCATCCAGAGCAGAGGCTTAAAAGATGCTCCTTATTGTACTGGGCACTGACTTTGTGGTGTTCTGGAAGGTTGTTTCCCTACAATGCTGCCACATTGATGTGGCCCTTCAGCGTGAGGCTCACATGGTGCATTCAGTTTCACGACTTTAATCCCAATGAGATGATTTCAATTTAGCACGTTTTGGAAAAGAAATCCGATTGCTAATATAAGAAGTGCCTGGGCTTCCCTGGTGGTGCAGTGGTTAAGAATCCGCCCGTCAATGCAGGGGACACGGGTTCGAGCCCTGGTCCGGGAAGATCCCACATGCCACGGAGCAACTAAGCCCACGAGCCACAACTACTGAAGCCTGAGCACCTAGAGCCCGCGCTCCGCAACGAGAAGCCACCGCAATGAGAAGCCCGTGCACTGTGACGAAGAGTAGGCCCCGCTCACCGCAACTAGAGAAAGCCTGCACGAAGCAACGAAGACCCAACGCAGCCAAAAATAAAAAAAATAATAAATTAAATAAATAAATTTTTATTAAAAAAAAAAAAAAGAAGCGTCTGATTGTTCTTTACTTACACTGCAACCACATCCTAACCACAACTACCTAAATCGTTAGAACGCCAAGGCTCAAGTCCTTGTAATTTTAACGGTGGCTGTTCTGGTCATTCTGACACTGCACATTATAGGGGTATTCTGACCCCTTTCATCTGGGATATTTTTCTGTGACTAGGATGTCAATTTCCTTATTTGCCTGAGATCAGCCTAAATCTTATGTACTAGGAAACCGTTAAGAGTTACACGTGGCTTTGTGATGATATTTAAAGCATGTGTGAGTGAGAATTATAATTATCACTCCCATTTATTGAGTACCAACCATGAACCAGTCATTATGCTAGGTGCGTTACATGTGCTATCTCATTTAAAACTCCCAGTAATAATTATAGGACATAATTGTCACTGGAGGGAGTAAGAAACTTGCCCAAGGTTGCACAGTGGAAATGCTGAAACCCAGACAGGTTTGTCTGATCTCAAGCATTACATAGGACTGCCTCTTCACTCCAATTCTAGGATTTTTAAAAGGGTTCAACCATGCTCACCTAATTATAATAATAGTAAATACATAGCACTTACACTCATCATGAGGCAGGCACTAATATTGCTTACATATTATCTCATTTAATACTCATGAATAAGGTAGGTGCCATTATTATAGTTGGGGAAACTGAAGCCTACAGAGGATAAGGATCTTGCCCAAAGATCTTTGCACACAGCTTGCAACTTATAGAGTCAGAATTTGAAATATGACAACCTAGTACCAGAGGCCTTGCTGATAACCACTACATTATATTAGCTTCTCAGCTTAACAAATAGCTTTGAAGATATTTTTGCAAAATCGTTAGAAGTGTAAAATTTTTCTTGGAAGCAACGTAAATGTATCCATGTGTACATACTGTACACTACAACCGTACACAATTTGTATACTTAAAACCCTTTCTTCACCATATGAATCATTTACAGTTTGAAAATTTACCATGCCAAATAGATCCTGCCTAGAGAATACGTCTAGAATTGTCCCCTTTTTTCCCCACCAGACAAATCTACACAGATTTCTTGGACACCAAGCCAAACAGGACAGGAAAAAGAATCAACCTGCGGGCATTTCATTTTCATTGGTCCATTCCAGGATGAAGGAGGAGAGCTTATTTTGGCGGCATCCAGCATCACGGAGAGAATCCCAAGGCGCAGGACGCTCAGGGCACTGCCTGACACTTGGTCAGCTGTGAACTCTAAATCGTCCTGCTGTTGTTTCAGTGCCCTTCTGCCTAGCCCTGAACACAGTCTTATTCTCTGTTCTGTTCTCTACACAAAGTGTTAGCAATTTATTTAGGGCAGAGCTCTGATTTGGATGTCAAATAAAACTGATTGATTTTATGATTCTGTAAAGGTTACCTCAAAAGGTGAAACGATTTCTGCTGCAGAAGAGTACCCATAAATCCCAGCTATTTGTGACAAGACCTGTCCCACTGTGGGAAGATGGATCCTTGGATCTGCATCTAATCTAGAAGGGATGGCAAATTTTCCACCAGACGTGGCTTAGGAGCTCATGCTCCTGAGGCATCAGGGAAGGTGACATACACGAAGACAGCTTGGTTAAAGGAGAATTTGTTGTCAGTTTTTCCTAGGGCTGCACCATGAGAATGAGAAATGAAATCGCCATGCTATTCCATCGGCAAAATAAAACAACGATTCTCACACCTGTGAGTTACCTCACTGCCATCAGTTAAGAGCCCTGGAACATGTTGCCTCCAAATGGTTGAGAAGGTCAGTGTGTGACTAAAAGCCTTCCAACTCTCTCACCTCTTCCAAAACTCCCGAGAGGCAAGGAGTTTTCTTGTTGGGTATCACAGACGAGGCGCTCAAATACATTTCATGAGCTCTTTGATACATCTTGAATTTCCTCATATCCTCAAAACTCTTTGGGATTCTTGGCCCAGCAAATGGAGAATGGGAGCCATGGGAGATGGTGACTATGGTAGAAAAGTGAAGGAGGAGAGGGATGCGGGGTGCGTGTGTGTGTGCGTGTGTGTGTGTGTGTGTGTGCACGCACATGTGTGCACCTGTCTATAAAAGCAACGTCACAGTGGATGGATGGGCAGGAGTGCATACTAGTTTAAAGCAAGACAGTCCACTGAGCATGTTTACTTATCATGACAATTGGCCTCAAATAGCTACCAAAAGCAAGACAGAAGGGAAAACTGGAGGTTACTTAAAAACACAGAGTGAGGAAAGTGGATGAAACCACATTCTGTGCGCCAAGCGGCACGTCAGGTACCTCATGGGATCAACCTCTCTAGAGCTCAGAATTAACCACAGGGCAGAGTGTGGTTCTGCTCTGCAGGAATGAGGCTGAATGACATCACGTACAAATGATTGGCAGAGTAACAATTCCAGCCTGGTCTTTTGGCTGCGGTTACTGCCCTTTATTCTTCTCAATTCCTGCTCTCACCCACCTGGTTCAGGCCCTCACTGCCAATGGCTAGCCTGCCCTGCTCTCTCCTTAGTCCTTATGGCCTAATCAGATTGTGTCAATATCCAAGTCAGACCATGTTGCTCTTCTTTAATTCCTTGAAGCAGCACCAAAGGACCCCACGATCTGGCCCTTGCACTTTCTAGCATCCTCTCAGGTCACCCCTCAGCCTCTCACTTGCTCCCATGCATCATAGTTTCCCTACATGCAGCTGGATATTCCTCACCACCATACACTAGCTATTCCATCACCTATTTCTGGAACGTCTGCCCCTCCCATCTGTGCCTGGCTGGTCTAACATCATCTGACACTTAGCTGAGACCTCAATTCCTCCAGAGACCTTGCCTGATTTCTAAGTCGATTTAGGGGCCCTCCTGTATGTTTCCAGAGCATTCTCTATATTCCTGTGCCATAAAAATTTACCACATGATGTTAAAATTGCCTTTCTACATCATCTATCTCACTAGTTTAAAATTCTTTAAAGGCAAGGGCCAAATGCTACATGTTTTTGTACACATGGGGCTTTAGATGCAGTGCCTTTGAGAAAGTAAATTTTTAAAATTTGCTTTTCTCTATTATGTATAAAACACATAGAAAAGGGAGATTTGTCTTAGATAGAGTGGAAACGTGATTAATCTAAATTGCTCCTGGAATGATACTGGTGGGTGGGCAGCAGGCATGAGAGAAGATAGGTTTATAAGAGGAAACAAACAGGAGGGCATTCAGTGGGGAACAGCCTCATATCCCAACTCTATAGTCAAAGAGCTATCACAGTCTGTACCCAGTTCTTTCTGATTTTCTTCTGGTCACATGGAAGAGTGGGCCCTTCTCTGGACTAAAATTTATACTTCATCTCTAGATCCCATTCTCTCCTTCCTCCTGAAGGCTCTCAGGTCATTGATTATCCCTCTTAACTCTTGAATTCTCGACTGATTGAGGCCTTCCATCAGAATTTACACATGCTCTGGTCTTAGCGCTTCTAGATAAAGAAAGTAGGTTTCATATATTCTTTACCTCCACTCTTGTCCCTAAATCTATAAGAATAAAGGAACATAAATGGTGTAGACCCAATAGGTCAAAGAAAAGCAGGACAGAAATCTACAGTGGATGAGAAATGTTAACCAAGTTTTGAAGCTGGAAAGAGGATGTATAAATGGTCATTGACTTATGAAAGGAAAAATAGCTGAAAACTGTGAGTCTACATAGAGAAATGCTAACAAGAAGCAGATTGATTTGTGCTGTAAACCCCAGCACACACTGAGGGATAGGAAGTGTGTGATATAGTACCTCAGAAGGCAGGTTTATAAGGTATGGTTGAAAACAGGATTGGTTATAGAAGAAGCAAACTCCTAAATCTCACCACCCACGTTGCAACCAATTAATCACCCTCCCCTAGCTCAGCATTAGAAGCTTTGTGTTTTGGAACACTTATTGAAGCAGAGACCCTCCAGTCTCAGAAACACTGCAACCAGTGGAAAGACGTAGTGAGTCTTTCACCTTGAAAACAAGAAAATTCAGTGAAAGTCCATAAACCGATAATGATATTCTCAGTCCCTTCTCCCCTCAACTCACAGATTACTGGTAACCAGATGTGGGTCTTCAGGAAATAGACTATAGAATTCTTCTGTTGCTAAAACGACTCTCTGTAGCAGCCAAAGGAGTGCAGGTGGATAACTAGAGTTAAATCCCAACATAACTTTGCTGGGAATGTACTGTGTCTGATAAAGGAGGAAAGAGATTACCCACTAAGACGCTGAAAGAATTAGCTAGTATGTACTAGGAGGAACTAGCAGTGTACCCCTGGGATTAGATTTTAAGAGTAATTGATCAAGGGGCCCAGAATATAAAGGTGTATAAGCAAGAATACATTGATTTGAGGGCACTTTCTTAGAACATGGGATTAAATACTCTGGCTAGGATCCCAGGGGTTGGAGCAAACTCACTGTTAGGCAAGCCTGTACATGCTTGCCTCACACTGAGGAAAACTGAAATTCCTGGATTTCTCTGGCAGATGGCAGAGGAAGGCATAAAAGGTGGAGAAAGGTAGGCCTGCTGGAATAGACATACTACATGAGGCCCAAAGTCCCTCTTGAGAATTCTCCTCAAGAGGGTTCAGAGGATACAACAGTCACCTAGGCCATCAGGAATGCACTGGCAAGAGAGTAAACAGCATCAGTAAGAAGTTCAGTTGTGCTGCATAAGAATTTGCAAGTGTTTTGAAGGGAAAAGTCCCAAAGAAAGTAAGACCCACCTCAAACTGTTCCTCTTCTCTCACAGATCTTGGTCCCTCAAGTCCTGGATGATTTGGTAGCCTTGTGATACCTGTCATCAGATGTTTTATGTACATTGTCATATGTTTTTAGTTATATATATATATATATATATATATATATTTTTTTTTTTTTTTTTT
>NC_041226.1:68447096-68562983 GCF_002837175.3 Physeter macrocephalus
GCCGCTCCGCGGCATGTGGGATCCTCCCAGACCGGGGCGCGGACCCGGTTCCCCTGCATCGGCAGGCGGACGCGCAACCACTGCGCCACCAGGGAAGCCCCTTTAGTTATATTTTATAGAGGATTATTCTGCAATGAACTACTTTGCCACTACAGAAGTAGACATCCCTCCAGCTTTTTTAGGTATTTAGGTTTTTATACCTAAATATAAGCCCATAAATAATGAGTATGAACCAGTAATCGATAAATAATGAAAATGTACCAAAAGTCAGATCTCCAGAGACAATTGAGAAAATTCACTAACTTGAGAGGCAGATACAAAAAATCAATAAAGAAAAAACAAACTTTGAGAGATGCATGTGGAGCAGGGGGCAAAAAAATAAAAATATGTAGTGTACTTATCAGAGAAATAAGAGAAGCTATTGCAGCAATGAAAAAACAACAGGATATCATCAGAATGGAACATCTGAAGAATAAGTAGAAGCTTTTGAAACTCAGAAATCATTATTTCTAAAATACTATATTCTAAAATATAAATCAATAACTCAGAGAAGATTTGGAGGATAAAGTCCAGATAAAGTAGAACAAAAAGGTGAAAAAGAAAAGGAAAATTGAAAAGAAAAATAAGAAAATACAGGATTAATTCATTAGGTCCAATGTTTCAGAAATAAGAGTCAAAGAAAGAAGAGAAAAAAATTATCAAAGAAATAACAGAAATATTTTTCCAAAATTAAAAAAAGTGTTTGTAGAAAATTCCTGAAAGAACACAATGACTGAAAATATAAACAAGACACATTATCATTAAACTTCAGAATACTAAGGATAAAAAGATAATCTCAAAAACTTCCATAGGGGCTTCTCTGGTGGCACAGTGGTTAAGAATCCGCTTGCCAATGCAGGAGACATGGGTTCGAGCCCTAGTCCGGGAAGATCCCACATGCCATGGAGCAACTAAGCCTGTGCACCACAACTACTGAGCCTGTGCTCTAGAGCCCATGAGCCACAACTACTAAAGCCCACGCTCCTAGAGCCCGTGCTCCCAACAAGAGAAGCCACCACAATGAGAAGCCTGCGCACCACAACGAAGAGTAGCCCCCGCTCGCTGCAAACAGAGAAAAGCCTGCGTGCAGCAACGAAGACCCAATGCAGCCAAAAATAAAATAAATTAATTAAAAATAAAAACTTCCATAAAGATAAAATATGTCACATATAAAGGATCAAGAATTGGAATGGCATCAGAATTCCCATTTACAGAAGTGAGAGCTAGAAGAAAATGGAACAAAGTCCAAATTCTGGTGGAAAATGATTTTCCACCTAGAATTCTCCAGCACAAACTATTAATTAAGTATGAGCACAGATTACTCCCACTTCTAGACATTTGAAATCTCAAAAATTTACCCCTATGCATTTGTTCTTAGAAAGATACTGGAGAATTTGCACTACCAAAATGACAGAGTAAACCGAGAAAGCCAAAGACATAGAATCTAGGAAACAAGGGGCTCCGACAGAGGAAGAGGCTGTGGGAATTGATCCACAGGATTCTGGCAAAGAAAATGCCAGGATGACAACCCTTTGCCATAAAGAGAGAGCAACTGGGGTGGATTGGAACAGAAGAACAGAGGTTGACAGTAAGAGAGGCTTCAGTAACAATAACAGCTATGAAAATGGACCTGATTTATTTATGTGTTTGACTATACTAAGAGGAATATACAATTCTCTTGGAGAGGCTGGGGAAGAATTAATGATCAGCACAAAGAAATTTAATGAAAAACAAACTGTACAAGAAAGAAAAAGCAATAATAGTGTACTTTGTGGCTCAACATGAATAATAATTATACAGTAAACACTGAATATTTATTTAAATAAAAAATTGTTATATAACCATTTTGGGAAAATAAGGGAAAAACATATGTATGTGGGTACATAGGTTTTCTCTAAGAGTACTTCCACCTCATCTTTCATAGTAGGGAGTCAATAGAAATGTCCAAAACGAGCATTACGTAGAAATACAATGGCAAATATCAACAGGAACAGCTAAAAACATTGAGCACGTTTCTAGGAAGTAAGTCTTGGAGATCAAGGTTGAGACAGGGGAATTATAGTCATTTTATTAGCCTTTGAGCCATTTGACTTTTGAAAATTTTGTACATGTATTGCTTTGAATACATGTATATATATAATTTAAGACCTAATCACTTACACAATAAGGAAGAGCAATCAGTGATTCATAAACATTTAAGCATGTACCAGTCTCTCCCATCTTAAAACAAAGAACACCATAAACCTCCCTTGACATTTTGGCTTCTTCCTTTCTGCTCCATTTCCTTTTCTTCACAGACCAGCTTCTTTCGCAGTGATTGTTCTCACTGTCTCCATTTCTCACTGGCCACTTAATCATCCCTAGGCCTTCCTGATCTCTTGCTCAACCCCATGAATTCATATTCCTTGTTTGACCATGTTACCGACTTCTCTTTTGGCTTACCTACCCCAATTTCTCCTACTCTCTGTGCCCCTCTGGTCACTCCTTATCTCCTCATCCCTCCAAAGCTTCTGCTTTTTCTATTTGACACGCAAATGTGTTCAGAAAACCCTCTCTCAGTCCCTGTCACTCAATTTCCAGGTTATTTCCTAGGTTCCTCTCTGGACTGACCCTTAAGCAGAATGTCTTCTCCCTGCTTCCAGCCTCGCTTGCTTCCTCACCTGCTCTCATCAGATATGAGGTCACCAGGTTCCCTTGAAGTATGCCCTGAATCTCTGAGACTTTTGCTCGCCATTCTGCCCAGCCCCGCTTTCTAAGACTGCTGCCTGGGTCGGAGAATCTGGTCCCTGCTTGTCCAGGCACACAGCATGCAGGACAGCCCTCAGGAAGGAAGGAACAAGGTGTGTCAGAGGGACAGAAAAAGAAGTCTATGACTCAGTTTTGCTTCTTTGCGATGCATCTATTTTTTTTTTTTTTTTTTTTTTGGGGTACGCGGGCCTCCCTCTGCCGCGGCCTCTCCCGTTGCGGAGCACAGGCTCCGGACGCGCAGGCCCAGCGGCCATGGCTCACGGGCCCAGCCGCTCCGCGGCATGTGGGATCCTCCCGGACCGGGGCGCGAACCCGGTTCCCCTGCATCAGCAGGCGGACGCGCAACCACGGCGCCACCAGGGAAGCCCATGTGCATCTATTCAATGTTTTACCTGAGTTCCTTCTCTTTCCTCTCCCTGCCCCCACTAACTGATAGAGTCTTACTAGTGACGTACATGCCATTTAGCTCATAGGTGGAAGACTATTGATGAGAACGATGGAACAGAGTGGAACAAGAGGAGGACAGGGCATCACTCAGATAATCTAGGCTTGGAGATGGATGGAGAAACTGGCAGAGCTTTGGGTTACGTTCCTTTGAGAGAAGAGAATGCCTCACTTTTCGGTGTCAGGAGAGTTAACTGATGTTAGTTTGGGGTATTTTTTGAACTGTCAAGATGAGATTGAAGACGTGGTGGCTTTTAGGCGACCGAGTGACTCTATCAGGCTTATATCAGCTCTTCTTTTAAGTGCACGTCTCCGTCACCTTTCCAAGAATATGTTGAATTCATTCTGGGGAATTAGACCCCTCCATTGTGTATTTCATCTTGGCAAAGGAAACTGGCTGATCTTGGGAAGGGGAACGCGTGCCGGAGGTCAAAAGCAAAACGACGAAAAGGACAAGTGTCCATTGCAAGCTCCACCAAGTATAGTTATGTCTATTGCCGTATTTGAAGAATAATTAAACTCAAGATTTTTATAATGTCCACAAAAAGGTCTGAATTTTCAGCACTGTACAATGGAAGTATATGCAGTGTACTATACAATTACTATACAGTGGAGTCAAGCATAAATGCAGATCTATCAAAATCAAATGTTACAGAGTAGGGCCTTCTTATCGGCTCTCATCTCTTTTCAACAAAGAATTGAAGAAAGTTTAATCTAGATGTGGCTACAGGATGTGTCTCAAATTTGGTTTTCTCTTCCGCTTTGATTCTTCAGCACCAGCGATCTCTGTGTGTCTCTGTTTGTCCCAAGTATTCCTTCCATTATTATATTTAATAGAAATTGCAGCAAATTCTATCTCTCAGATTCATTACTCAAAATTCAGCAACTATGTTCTTGAGCTCTAGTTACCTCTATTCTTAGTTACACAAAACAAAAGAAGATTCTGTTTCCAGTGTACCTGTAAAATTCCTTCCGTTTATTTATTGCCTGAGACTAGCATTTTTCTATTTGGGAGATGCATTTTGGCAAATGCCTTCTCGTCACCTCACTGATCTCTCTTCTACCTTTTTTCTGAGCCCTCCTCAATCTGCCATCATACCCTGCCAAATACCCAGTGGGATTTCCTCTCTGCCCAGATACCCATTTGTGCTTCTCCTAAATACATAGTGGCAAACACCTGGTGTTTGACAATTTCACACCCGCAGTTGGGTACCTCTCAGAAAGCACCTTGGCCTGATCTGACTGGAAGGTAACTGTGCATTCTCTAGTGCATGCCTTCCTTTCCCCCTTAAATTTTCCTCTTAATGGTATTTTTTTTTAAGGATGTGAAAGGAAAAATATTGAAAATTTAATGGTAATTTCTGCTCCTTGCCTAGGTGGATTGTGTTTACCTGCCTTCTGATGTTGGTAAGAGGGAGAATTTATTGTCTTACCCCTTCTGGCATTACCATTCTTTTCAGTTGTTGAATTGCTTGCATAAAAGTGCTTCTAGGTGACTGAACTGTTTGGACTGTATAGGAATCAGACAATTTGATATGAAATCAAACCCCCAGTCTCTTTTCTTCACTATTGTGCTTTGGTCTAATCATTCTCATAAGAGGGTGAAACTAAGGCTTTTAAAATGAGCTAGAGATTTCAGAGATGGATATAAAATATTGCAGCTTAAATGATCATTAGAGATCATCTGATCCAAACCATGCATGTTAAAAATGAAGAAACCGAGGCTCATCAAATGGAAATACCTTTCCCATAGTTAGAGAGAGAAAAGACTATTCTCATATTCATAACACTACCAGGCACTGCTTCTCTTTCCTGCAAGATATAGAGAGTGTCATCTAGGAAAATTTAAAGTGTACATTCAATATAGCCTAGCTCTCGTTACACGGCTCTGCCTGGCGCTTTGGTCAGAATTGAGAATCTCCTCTCTTCTCTTAAAAACGATGACAACAAAAAACAACAAAAACAAAAACAAAACAACTCGCTTTCCTTGTCCCTGGCTTCCAAGAAGTTTTGCTGTCATCTTTCCCTCCCTAACCAGTGATCTCCAGCTGCTGTCCTGAGGGTCTCCAATATAATCCCTCACTGTCTTGTCTGCATTCCCACCTCACCTGGGAACTGCTCTCCCCCAGCCATCACCAGTGACCATCTGACTCCCCAATTCTGTAATTCCTCCATTGCCCGCATTTCACCTCTTTTCTGTATTTGGCATTAATGACTTACTCCTTCATCTCTTCCCTGAGTCAGACTGTTAAGAATTCTTTGGTGTGTCACTTTTTAAAAGCAGTTTTAAATTAATTTTTTATTATAGAATGCTTGAGAATTAAAGGACAAAAGTACGATCTGTATTCCCATGTTTCTAATGAAACAATTACCCATTTGATATATTTCCTTTTGGTCTATTTTCGCATTTCATATGTGTTATCTCAATTATTTTCTGTGTTCCTGCCTGTCTTTCATGCTTTTAATCATGAAAGCAGAGACTGGGGTAATGTACTTTGAAGATGGAATGGGCCATGAACCGAGAATGTGGGCAGCTTTTAGAAGCTGGAAAAGGCAAGGAGAGAGACTTTTCCCCTGGAACCTCCAGAAGGAATGCAGATCTGCCAACACCTTGATTTTAGTGTGCAAAACCCATTTTGGACTTCCAACCTCCAGAATCTTAAGATAATAAATTTGTGTTGTTTTAAGCCACTAAGTTTGTGGTAGTTTGTTACAGCAGCCATGGGAAACTAACACAATCCCCTTCCATCCTCAAGGCCAGAACTCCAGGAGCTCCATACAAAACACCATGGCTTTGTTCTAGTGACTCAGGGTCTCCTTCTAAACGCTATCACCCACCTGCAAGTTCACTGCTTCTCCTCATTTTGCTACTTTTGCCCAGGCCTTGGGTTTTTCCTCTCTACCCTGCCCCTTTGGATTTGGATTAGTGAACTGGGTTGACTTTTTACCTGGATGCTCTCTCTTGATAAGTCAACTTTCATCTCTTCAGTGTCTGGCCTCAGTATCTAAAATCCTAGGCTGAGAATAGCACTCTGAGGTCAACACTTGTCTAAAAGGGGAGATTAGACAAGGGTTTTCTGATCCATAAGACATGGACAATTTATCATTATCCCAGAACTTTCCTGAGCTCTGGACTCATATGTTCAATAACTTATTGGGCATGTCTACCAGGATGTACCCATAGATACTTAAACTCAATATGTCAAAAAGTGAACTCACAATTTCCCCAAGTCCTAACCCTTCTCTTGCATTCCTAGTCCTGGTTATTGGCAACACCCCGTCTCATCCTCAGACCTCAAAGTTATTGTGGATCCCTCCTTCTCCCTATGAAGTGTATGCCACCCTATGCTCCAATGTGGAGAGCTCGTCAGTTGTTTCCTTTGGAATACGTATAGCTTACCATTCATCAAGGACCATAATTATAGTAGACTTTATTATTTTAGTATAACTTAGCTATCATTAGCCATTAATAAAAAATGCATATAATATTAATATATAAACAAATATAGTATTAAAATTGGTTTGTCAATTAATGAAACAGGCCAGAGTGAATATCTCCCCATATGCAATGCATGTTCCCCTTACTAACTAGAAAACTGCACAGGGCCTTTACCAGTATAACAGCAGGCTCTTTCTTCTCCAACTATGGGTACTTCTAAATTCTTCTGGAGGTCACAGCAAATTAGGCTTGTATTATAGAAAGAGGTTATTCCTGTTTTCAGTGTACCCTGATAATAGCATTTAAAACGATCATTGTACATCCTGATATAGGCATTGATATTTTGCTCATATGCGGGAAGGGGTAGCATCCCACACTTGTCATTGCAGTTGCTCAGAAAGTGCTTCTGGGTTAAGATATAGATGTATTGAAATTGGATCCCAGGGGCTCCGCAAGTGATCTCTCAGTCAATTCATCTTGTAGGGACCCATTGACCTCCACTGCCTTATTTTCATGCCCAGTTGGAAGAGTAAGAAGTCAATCTCCAAAGGATTCCCTGTCCTGTGCATTTTGTCCTACTGGGGATGACAGTCTTAAAGATCCTATCAAATCTTTACTAACAGATGACTGCTTAGAAAGTGCAAGTGACATGGAGATGTACAAGCCATGTGCTTTATGGAGTGTAGACTAGAGGGTTTGTAATTTTTATGTTTCCAAATGGGCTCCAGACTTATTGTTTTTCTGTTTATAAAAATATACGTTCTCATTGCCAAAAAGTGAAGGTAAGTATAAACTAAGATATACAAAATAAGTGCCATCTTAAATCCACCACTGAGATTTAGTTACTGTTTACATTTGGTTCATATTCTTTCAGGATTTTGTCTAAGTAGCAAGTAACTCAAAGGCTTTTGTCTGTGCCAGAGGGGAAGAAATGAAACACAGAAGCTAAAAGGTTCAAAAATAGGAGAAGCAATCTCCTATTTGTGCTGTGACAGCAAACATAAGGAAACAGAGCCCAGAGCCACGCATAAGACTCCCTAATGTAATTAGAAAGCCAAACCTATCTGTTTCGCTCTGTCTTTAGGAACCCTCACACCATGCAGTATGCAGCTTAAAAAAAAAAAAAAAAAAAAAAAAAAGGAAACTGACACAATATCTTTCCTTAAATGCACACAGGACGAAGATATTTGTCCCTAGTCTGTGGAGAATTGATGTAGCCCTTGATTTACTAGATCTTCTGGGGAACAATTTTGTTTTTCTTCGCCACCTCTGACAGAGTCATGCTTAGAGCAAGGCTGCTTTAGGTTGCAGAGGGAATATTTTCCCTAAATTCACCCACAGAGTAATTGTCCTTAAAATGAAACTACAAAAGGTGAGAGGCTCCTTAGGCAGCACTTTGGGCAGACAAATGGCTCCCCTGCAACCATCATCAAAGAGACGGAGTAATTCCATCACCTCGCCGGATCCTGGCTCTCTTCCCTGCCTGGTGGGGCTGGAAATCCACGTTCAAGACTCCTCACGGGATGCTTCCCCACATAACGTCCTGACAGTGGACGTAAGGGTTCTCTAAGACGACTATAGAGTCATGCGCAAATATCAGGAATTATCATCACTCCTGGGGCCACAATCATACCCATCAACTCCCAGTGGTGAGATTTACTGGGGGACACACACTCTTTTCTCTCCTCCTGTATTTCTGTTTAGATCACAGAATCCACATCTGCTACACACACATTGAAATGTGCAATGTTTTCTCCTTAACTGGATCCACTGTTTCTTACAGCTTTCTGAATCAATTGATTGAGGGAACCAAGCATCTGTATGCAGCTGTTGCGCATATAATTTCCCCAGAACACGAATACATGTGCAAACCAAGCCAAAAGGAAAAGAAAAGGGAGGCAAAACTAATACATATCTTTGATGCCTTGTTTTTCACTAAACCCACCCTGATTTCCTTTGGGCCGTGGACCAGGGCCTCCTTGAGCACGCATTCTAATCTCCTCATCGTGACGCCCAATGTTCTCCATTGCTCGATTCCCGTCAGCCTCTCTGGCTGTCTCTCAGTGTCCCACCGCATTGCACTTCCCCCAACCGAGGCCTCACTGACTTCTTCACTCTCAGCCAGCATTACCTGAAATTGCTGAAAGAGCCGTGCTGTCTCAGGCCTCCACACCATTGCCCACACAGGCTTATCTCCCCCTCTGGGACTCTCCTATCGCTGTCTGCTAATAAATCTTGCCCTTTAAACAACTGTCGCACTCCTTGACCTAGGAAGCCACATCTTAACACTCCGAAGTAGGCAATGTGCTCCACGGCCTTTGTACTCACCCCATCAAAACCCCATCCACTGAATTCCAGGGGTCAGTTTAGCTGCCTGGGTCCCTCACTGTTGCAGGAAGGGATTGTGCTTTCTATCTTGTTTTACAGGTACTTGGTACATGATAGGACGGAGTAAATACCTATTGCAGAGAAAAAGGAAGGAAGGAGGCAAGGAAGGAAGGAAGGAAAGAAGGAAGGAAGGAAAGAAGGAGGGAGGGAGGGAGGAAGTGAGTTCAAGGTGGAAGCAGAGCATTTTGGCCTTGTTAAGATGAAACTGAATATTTTGGTAGGAGAAGAAACAAAATAGTTCTTTGCTTCTGTGGGGAAGGACACACATCTATATATGGGTGTGTATACACACATACATATAGGTATACATGTATCAGCAGAAATGTGTATACATACACATGTACATGTATTTATATGTATATACGTGTGTGTATATATGTATCTGTATGTCTGCAAGTGTGTCTGTATGCATGCATGTAAATACACATGCATGGATGCGTGCAAGCATACAAACATACTTATTCTAGTCTTCCTGGATCAGCTAGCAGCATATCTACACAGCCCACAGAATGCAAAATGAAATTAAGATGATCACAACTTACGGGGACAGATAAGGACTTTTAGCCAATTTTCAGCAAATGGTTATCGATGTTTACCTTTGAAACCGCATGCACAGCAGGTGCAGCTGGTGATGCTGTGTGGGCCACCTGCTACCTCGTGCTTCTTCAATCATGCTTGATTACAAAGATGACGGAGAAGATTACCAGATAGCCCAGGCTGCTATGTATTTTATCATTTAGTCTGTGTTTGGGCAAAGGAGTTCAAACCACGCATGTCAGCAGTATATACGACAGCCTGGGGCTCTGGCCACCTGCCGCAGCAGATCCCTTGCTTGGTTTCCATGTGCTCTGTAGCATGACAAAAAGCAAATCCAACTGGCCACAGTAGGTGACAGGAGCTGAAGCTCAGCCCTTCCTGAAACCGACCTGTGGCCTCGCTGATGCTGACAATGTTCTGAATAAAATTTCCAGTTCCCTTGTCCTGGCTAAATAAATTTTAAAAAAGAAACAATCACCAGCAGTAAAATAAAAACATTTTATGAAGACCAGCGTAATTATCCTCCCTTTCCTTTGGATGGCACTTCACAGTTTGTTCATTGTTTCATATCTATCATTTTGTTTGTTCTCTAGGATAATAGAGGAAAGAAGACAGAATGTGGTTTTTTAAAAAATGAAGATAATGAAAATAGAGAAGTAAAGTTAATTTCCCGTAATTGCTCATGATAAGCCTTGGAAAGTCATGTTTATTTTGTATCACATATTTATTTTGTATCACATATTTATTTATCCTAAAACAAAAGTTCAGAATAGTAGAAGAACAGTGGGCTTAGAGGTAGAAGAGCTTTGAGTTTGTCCACATACATCTACTGGATGTGGGCGAGGCATCTGCTTTCTCTGGGACTGATATTCTCATCACTAGAAAGGAAACATCTGCCTTTCGCGTGTCCAAGGAGATGGTGCGTATGAAAGGACGTTATGAGTTATGAAGAACTAACTCCTGTAGGGGGGTGGCCACCAATGTGGTGAGTGCTTATCTGCACTGACTGTCGGTCTTCAGAGGCCCATCTGACAGTCTGAAACCTGAATCTGAATGTACGGTATCACTAGACTACATCTGCTCCTAACATCCCTTTGCAAACAGGTGATGTGTTCATAAATCACAGACTGGTTTCATCTTTTATTGTTTCAACTTATCATCTCTTGGTTAAAATATCTTCTGTTGCTTTGATTATGGATAGTAACACAAAGTTTTAATGAGAGATGTGTACTTTCATTAAAAATAAGTCAGATGAAATTGAAAATATTTCTATTTACTTGGGAATCAGAATGCCTAAAATCAAGTCATGCTGTTGTATATAGAACAATGGAATGACTAGCTCTGATAAAAGAGTTGTCACCTGAACCCTCTGTAGGAGCGTTTTTCCGTTTTCGTGAAGATTGTGTTCTAGAAGTTCACGTATAAGTTTATACTTATTGAAACTTATAATTCAAGTCCCACAGAAAAACAAGTTATCTGTGTCAGTCAGCCCACCAACGCCTATGGAATCACAGTGTGGGCAAAATGTAAGAGGAATAATTCTGCTATATTTTGGATTAAAATGCATTTTGTGAACTAGCCCAGTTTTAATCTATTCACCGTTCTTGTGGGAAAATTTACTCATGAATGGGAACTCAGGATGCTGTGAGTACACATTCTCATTCTCAGAACAGTTGCAAAAGACCCCCCCTGCCAATGAGAAGAGTCCCCTGGGGAAGGGGACTCTCTCTGCAGCTGTGCTGGGCACCTGACACAGGATGAGAAGGGACCTTCCTCGATGCATCTGCCATGGCGTCTCAAAGGAGAAGAAGAAAATGTTCTACCCACGCTTTGGGACTCAGCACAGGATGTTCCTATATATAGAACATTCATAATTTAGGTGTTCATAGGTCAGGGAGTGGCTATGATGCATTTCCTAAGTTTTATTCCCTGCTATGGACATGTAAGACGGGCAGTCCTTAACTATAAGATCTAAAAACCAGAAATCACCTGGCCCGTGGTTAACCTCGTTACTATGACAGCTTGGTTGGCCTTTTCAAGCTTAACATTCACATCCTCAAATGAAAGAAAACAATATGAGACATTAACGACTTCAGTAACTGAGGCAGACCTGATATTAAAGGATATTTATTCAGGAAAAAAATCTTCCTTGTTCATGCTTTCAATGTACCAACTGCTTAATTTAGCTTTGATCTGACCCCATCCGTATTTTTCCAGCATAATTTTTGCTACTGGTATGGATATGACCCTGGGCTGGACCTGAACTGTCACTAGAGAAAATAAGATCAGACCTGGCCCACATGGCGGATGTCAAGTGCAAACAATCGGAGGCAGAAGTGAGACTAAATAACTTGGAATTGAAGGCTTGGTTTCTACTAGAGCTTAAGAAAATAATGAATACTCCCAAGGTTAGGCCAGTTGGAAAACAGATGGAACTGAGCCCCTCAGCATAGACAAGGGCACCCAAGAATAGCTGAATCTGAACAGGCTCGTGGGTACCTGGGCAGATGAGCTGCCCTATTTACTGTCCATGGCTTGGCAAGCAGGAAAGCCAGGATCCCGAGAAGGGGCCAGGAAGTCATTATACACCAGAGGTTGGAATTACCCAGAGGTTAGAATTACTCCACCTGCAGAGATTCTGATTCAGTTGATTTATGGCAGGCCCGGGAACCTGTGGGTCACACTTTGGAAAACACTGTACTAGGGAATACTATTAGATTTCACCCCAAAACAAGTAGGTCATCTGTGACCCTGGTAAGTGAGTAAATTAAGATAAAGAGGAGGTGAAGTCAAAGTGTGTACGGATGCCCAGGATCAATCAGCAGGTTCACATGAAGCTTGACACAAGCCATGGATGAAGCCAGCAGATGAAGAATAAACACTAGAAGCATTCTGGTCTTTGGTCCCAAGACAGCTTAATCAAGAGGGACTTGGTGGATATTTGGATGTGATAACTCTGCCGCCCATTTCCCATCCAAGTCTGAAGAGCCCTGACAGGTTTTCAGGTGGATGGTGACATAGAGGACAGGACCTTCTTTGAGAGAAGGCTGAAGGGGGGCACCTGGTGTGGAGGGCTGGACAGAACACAGAGAGTCAGGAAGAGGTAACAAGGGAAGGGAAACCCAGCGGGTTAAAAAGGAACAGCAGCACCATTGTCCAGGGGATGGACAAGTTCTCTTAAGTACTGTCTCCCTTAAACAAGCCAGCCCTGGAGAAAGAGCTACCCAATCAGCTGGATTTGGTTCTACCGGGTTTGGTTCACACCCTGAGGGCCCCTGGGATGGTTGAGGGCAAGATGTGGGACAGTGGGAAGGCAGGACCCTGAAAGGTATGCTTGATGGATGTTGAGCTGGTGGGAACACATGGACTTGTTGGTTTCTGCTGGGATTAAAGCTGACAGAGTGGGAAGGAAGCACGGTGCAGGGTTTTAAGAGGCAGCTCCAGCAGCTGAATGGAGGTTGCATCTTGGTGTTAGTGCTTTTTGGCTTCAGAAACCGTGGGCAAAATATATGAATTTCAACTATTTTATCAGTAAAATGTAGATAATTACAGTTTCCACCTCGTGGGTTCTTGTGAGGATTAAATGTGATAACAAGGTAAAGTGACTAGAAATTACAGGGTAGATGCTACCCATGAGGGATGTTGCTATATTAAGAAGTTCTTTGTCTTCTTGGCCTTTCTCTGTCGATCAACCCTCCTTCTTTTCCTGTGCTCCCTGACCACTGGCTCATTCCTCTTAGCATACACAAACGCAGCAATTTGCTCCACGTTTTAACACTCCAACTCAAGCTGGCTTTAAAATGAGGCCGCTTGAAGGATTCAGCTATACTCTGCCATTTCCTCACCAACCGTTCACTTTGGCCTCCACCCATCCCCGTTCAGCTGCTCTTGCCTGCGTCCCCGATGAGATGATGGCCAAATCTGCAGGTACCTCTCAGAAGGTTGTGTCTAGGGCTCCTGGCCACCCCTGGCGCTCACCCACTTCTTCCTTCTTGGGCCTCCCTCCCTCCCTCCTTGCTGGCCGTTCTCCCAGGCTCAACCGTTTCTCCATTTCATGAGCTATCGTCATAACTTCTCAGTGTCCCGAAGCTCTCCCTCCACTGTACCACACTTCCATCGCTTGCCCTGGCTGTCCTCATTTCTCAGCAGCCTTTGTCCCTATTGCAGCCATTTCCCCAGTGTTTTATTGCAACCTTCTTAACCTCAGAACGTAAAATCTTCCAGTGACAAGAAGTCTCCCTACCTTCCCCCAAGTCCCACAAAGCTTGGTACATCCGCCAGACCACAAGTAAGATTTTATTTCTACAGTGTAAATGTCTTATGTTTCCTGTTCCACTCCACCCAGAGTCTCCAGAAATTAAAAGACAGTAAGGCTGGAGCACAGCGAGAGAGGACAGTGATCCGAGATGATGTTGGAGGAGTTACCAGGAGTCAGACCACGGAAGGCCCGAAGTCATTTACATTTCAGTAAATGGCTTCATCAGTGACATGGCTGTCCAGGCCATAAAGCGAGGAGACGTCTGTGATGAAATGCTGGCCACTATATTGTGCGGCAATGTTGTCAGAAGACAGAGCAGTGCTACCTTCAAAGTATATCCAGTTCTTGTCTCCCCTGCCACCATCCCAAGTCCCAGCGGCCATGATTTCCTTCCTGAACAACTGCCGTATGCTTGGTTTTCTTGCCTCCCTTCTTATCTGCCTGCAGCCCACTCTCTACCCAGTAACCAGGGCTCTGTCACGTCACCTCACTGCTCACGGCCTTTAAATGCCTTCCTAGGGCATCTTCCATGAACCTCCAGCCTTTTAGCCCTGGACTTTGGGCTAAATCCTGAATATCCTGGCATATCCTTCTGCCTGGAACATTCAACCGGCTCTGTGTGTGACTACCTCTTTTTCAGCTTTCAGGCCTTTCCTTGCATAACAACTCCTTAGAGAGGTCTTCTCTGAATGCCCCGTCCAAAGTCCATTCCCCTGGCCCACAATTCTCAACATGCACTTTATTTCCTCTGTAGCGTTAATAACAATTTGTACCTATTTTATCCATTAAAATTGTTTTCCTTTCAGTGTTCGCCCTACCGTACCTCCTTTAGAATCTAAGTTCCGTGAGGATTAGGGACCCTTTCCTTTGGCTTGTGCCTATATCCTCAAAGCCTAGCATCATACCCCGTATACAGGTAGGTTCCTTAAATACTTGTTAAATGACCAGACGAATTAAACTGATTACAAACTTCAGTGATCTCCAGAGATTACACAGCACAGATCAAAGCCCTCGGCACATGAGGCCCCTGCCCACCCATCCACGCCCTTCTCCTGACACCTCTCTCTCCATTACTGGAGGAACAGCCAAAGCAATCTCTAGGCAGCCTCTAAATGGAACATCCTATCTCAGGATGGTACTTCTACCTGGAAGATTTTGCCTTGTCCTTGTCCTCCTAGAGAACTCAGGCATTATCTCCTCTATGATTTCAGCTACCTCCCAGCCCACCCCAAAGATGTCAGCTCACACCTTCCACTATGCATGGCTCCCTATTTGGAATTATTTGTCTCTTCCTAACCCTGCTCTCCTTTGGACTGTGTGTGCCTCAGGGACATATTATTTGTCACTGTATTGCCAGAATCTAGCACCTTACATAGAACATAATTGGCGCTCAGAAAAAAACTGTCAAATAAAGAAATGAATGAATACGTAAATATCCCTATGGGAAGGTTCTTAGAACAACTGTATTCGACTACTCATTTATTAGTCTTACTGAAGTTGATAATTTTAGACTAGAAATTCAATATGGCATATAGGGTGAATTAGCATGATGTAGGTCATGGGACTAAAATGATATGTTATAGCATAATTATACCTGGTATCAGATAATTAGATGTGATAAGTGAGCAAAAGGTTTTAGGTACATTTTCACTAATGGCTGATTCTTGGTAATCCTGGACATTTTTGATATTGCCAATTGACTCGTAGCTTGGTGACAATCCATTTTAGTTGTGAGAGCCTCGTATCTGCGGCATGTTGTTTTTCTCACTAATGGTACAGCAAATGTTATTTTATAGATTCATTACACTGGACAGCATCAGTCAAGGGTAAGTGGAGGATAATCTCCAAGGAATTCCATAGTCCCAGCAAGACAAACGTGTACAAGTGGCTTCATTTGTTTCAGCCTAGAGAACATTAGTTTTCAAATAATTTTGACCTTAATCTTTCCCTCGCTGTGTCCTGTATCAGTCCCATAAAACAATAACAAATATAAACCACCTTTTTGTGCTTTGCAAGGTTGAAACTGTGGACATGACGGGAAACCTCAAAGACTGAGAAATGACTGTCTTAAGGGGGAGGTGGGTCCAATGGACATTGGATGCGAACAGCCCTGCGCAGAGCCTATAATTCCTCAACAACTTCTGAACAGAAATATTAAGATTGCATTGCATTGGAAGTGCCATAGAAGGTGTTTTGGGAATTACAAGACTATACAGTCCCTACCCTTCAATTTTTTGTTGCCACTTAGAAATTACCTAGCACTCTTGTGTTATTCAGGGAGCAGAATCCAATGTAAATGGTTCAGAAGACTTATTAAAGAAGGGACTGTCCCCAAAGGTAAAGAAAGGCAGGGTAAAAGCAACCTATAAGAGATGTCGAGGCACCCAGGGATTGTCAACAGTGGGAAGCCATTATCACCTTCGGGTCTGAAGGGGAGAAGCGAGGAACAGTGTTGCTGGGGCCATGGAGGAGGGGTCCACGACAGCAGCTGGTGCCATGGCGGGTCAGTCACTTCCAGAAATGCAACTCACAACGAGGCGGGAAGAAACCTCCTCCTGCGTGTCCATAGAGGATTAATTCCAGGGCACAGAAAGGTGAGGATGGGAGCCGGGGGTGGGGGGGGTGGGGGGGGGTGGGGGGGGGGCGGGCGGCGGGGGGGAGCGGACAAAGCAGAATAACTAGCTAAATTCTACAATTCTAATTACCATGATCCCTCCCCACATACTTTCTTCTGAGCCTTACCCATTTGCAAGATATTCTTTGCCACCATATGGTTCTGAAGCTCCGTCTTTGAGAACCGGCAGCCTAGAAACTCGCGATTTAAATTGAATGTCTCTCTAATGTGCCTTTTGTGATCTTTGTTATTCAGGTTGTTTACACAGACCAAGGGTCACCAATTACTTTGCCCCTAGAGCTAGATTGTGGAATGCCAGGAAATTGCTTTCAGTGATACTGCAAATTAAAAAGCAGAGTCACAGAACCTCAAAAGGCATTGATTATCCAGCCTGCTACTTGACTGGGGAGGTCAGATACCTCCCGTATTAACTCTCCCATCTGTAAGCTTGGTGAGAGGTTTTTCTCTAGTTTGAGTAACAAATATACTTTATTTCTCATGTAGATAAATTGTCTTGATATCATGCTTCTACTTTTATTTAAAAAAATGACTGTTCTTTGCATGCACAATCATTCTGCCTTACACCCTACACTTTTATGAAATCAGAACAAACTGAAGAATGAATTCATAACCTCTGCAATAGATTCATGTTTTTATAAGTTAAATTATCCATTACTCATCCCTGGTTAAAACATGACTTCTGGTATTCCTAGTTCTTGAGTTTCTATCTTTATTCCATTAGTGTGTCAAGCTCAGCTTTATGTTTATTCATTTTCCCAGAATAGTATTGATAATCTCTGGAAAGTTTGCTGTTACAGTGGTTTCTTTTCATTTCCCCTAGAGATCGTTTTTCATTTGTTCCGGCGGTTTGTGTTGTGTTGATTTGTTCAGCCGTTTTTCCTCCAGCTCGTTGTCCTGATTCCCTCTGCTTTCTCATACTCAACTCTCTGGATAAAAATCACATGAACCATATGTCTGCGTTCTTTGATCTACAAATGCACTACTACTTTATTTGAAGTATTTATAATTCCCCTAATTTTGATTTCAGTAATGTAATGTTTCTCTAGAGAATAATATTAATGGGTCTTTGGATTATATTGAGATCCCATTAAACTAGTTAAGTTTTTTTTTAACTCCTTAAACATTTGCCTGATGTTTTATCCTTAATTCTTCTTTCTCTTTTTTTCCCACTGTGGTTATGTATTGAGCCTCTACTTCTATCCTGGATACACATGATAAACAAACACAGATCCTGCTGTCAGGAAGACTTAGTACAAACAAGACTCCCAAGATCGGATCTCCTGCCCAGCCCTGTCCACTGAACTTCAGACTCACGTTCGGCTGCCTTCTCTCGAATGTCTAATGGGTACCTCACATGGAGCGTGTCTCTAACCAAACCCATCACTTCCCTTGGCTCACCTGCTTCTCCCACAGTCTTCCGTTCCTCAGGAAATGGCAACTGCATCCTTCCAGGTGCTCGGGCCCAAATCCCTGGAGCCATCCCAGGCTTCTCTTTTTCTACCACATTGCACAATAATCCTTCAGAAAGACCCATTGGTTTTATCTTCAAAACATATGCAGACCCTCCACCCTGATCCAAGCCATCACTGTCCCTCACCTACTGCAATCAGCAATAGCTTCCTAATCGACCTCGCTGCCCCCACCATCTGCCCCCCCATGCAGGGCTCAGATCACATCAGTCCTCTGCTCAAAAGCCTCCCAGTGGCTTCCCTTTTGACTCAGAGTAAAAGCAAGAGACCTTACAAATTACTTGCCTAAGATCCAACATGATTTGCCCTTGCTACCTCTCCGGTTTGTCGACCTCCCCTTTCCCCTTTGCTCATGTGTACTGGTCCTACTGGTCTCCCTGCTATTCCCGGAACAACATGCCAGGCCTCCTTCTGATTCAGGCCTTTGTACGCACTGGTCTCCCTTCCTAGAATACTTGTCCTCCAGAGCTCCGACAGCTGGCTTCCTTACCTCTTCCACGTCTCTACTCAAGTAGCACCTTGTCAGAAAACCCCTTCCTTCCCTATTGAAAAGAGCAACCCTCTCTGCTTGACAATTCTAATTGATCTTATTTTTCTCTGTAGCAACTATTACGTCCTCACATATATTATATACACTCTTTAATCTGATGTCTCCCCACTAGAATATAAGCTCCATGGGGGCCAGGTGTTTGCGTGTTATGCTGCATCCTAGCATGAAGATCAGTGCCTGCCCCCATATAGATACTTAAGAAACAGGAGTTGGCTGAATAAATAAGCCTGGGCATGGATGACCACTGTTGAATGCAGAATGCGTAACTGCTATCCAAGACTCACGAGACAAGAGCTGTGCATGTGGAGATGAGAGATGACTTCTGATGGGAAAGACCAAAGAAGGCTCATGCCTGAGGAACTTCTGATCCACATTCGGATAGGATGGAAGGCTGATGGCACCTCCGTTAAAAGCTCAGGCTTCCTATCAGACATACCTGGATTCAAACTCTGACCTTGCCGCTTACAGCTTTGGTGACCTTTGGCAAATCTCTTCACCTTTCTCACCCTCCATTTTCTTAACTGGAAATGAGTAATAAGGCCTGTTTCCTAGAGTTAATGTGAAGACTTGAAGGGGTGAATATAGGTCATGTTTCACAGGCATGAAAAGCACATCTCAACACGTGGTCACTCTCAGAGAAGCAAAAACTGGAGAAAGCATTCTCGGTATAGAGACCTGGAAAGGAGCCATAAGAGGTGGGAAAGAACAGGATGTGGCTGGAGAAAAGCAGGATGGTCTGATCTTTCTGAACATGAGGGCCATGCACGGGGAACGTGAGATAAAGATGAAGAGGAGATGGTTGTAGCAGACCGTTGAGGATCTTATATGGCAGCCATACCTGTGAACTTTATCTGAAGGCACCAAGGAATCATCGAAGACATTGCATAGGGGTGCAGCTGGAATGAGGTGATCCGAATAAACCCATTCTAATCAGTGTGAAGGAAGGATTGAGATATCTGCGTGCAAGTTGCCTCCGTAGCACGGAATTTAGAACGAGATAAACCTAGCTCCCAGCCCTCACTCTGCAACATTCTAGCAAGTTAATCTCTCTGAGACCTCAGTCTCTTTGCCTGCTTCATGCAGGCAGTAAATGGTGCATATATCGCACAGCTGATATGAAGCTTCAATGAGGTGATGCACATAAAAAGCTTAGACTCTTCTGATACATGGGAAACACCCTGCTAGCTATTTACGGAGCCTTACTGGGTAGTGACTTTGGGAGAGAAAGAAGAGGACAAATTCTGAAGACGTTTTGCGGATAGATGCAAAAGGACTCAGATCTTGCAACTGCTTAGAAATGAAGAGGATTCTGATGTTTTGCTCTTATGTGTCTGCATCAGCCAGTTGTTCTTAATTGCAAGTAAGAGAATCTCCTCTAATTGGATTAAGTGTTTCATCCTGCCTACCTAGCTTGTAAAATCTTCAGAATATACAAAGAAACAGGCTTGGAGACTATTTAACAGGAACAGTGCACAAAGTACACCACAAAGTCCCCACCATTGCCATGGGGAGCAGACACCACAATTCCCACCTCAGAACTGGGCAACAGAAACCAGAACCTCTACCCTTGCTCTCCTGGAAAGCCAAAAGCATCCAACCGCCACTCTAGCCAGAAAGCGAATTCCAAATGGTACCTACCCTGTCCCATTAGTCTCCTTCAAGTGGAAGTCTTGCCCGGCTACAACTGATGGGTATAGATTATGTGTCAGACACCTTACCGGACCTGCGAGGAAGGTGGGGAAAGAGAGTTTCCTAGGATGAGACTAAGCACGTGCGAAATTCCCCAGACATAGGAAATGTTTTTAAAAGATACTTGGAGGCCACAAATCATGACAAATGTCAATTTCTGCTGTTAACAGAAATTAGGAAGTCAGGAGAAAGAGTGTATTTGCTAGGGGAAAGGAGATGATGAAAAATTGAGTTTGGGGTTGAGATTCCCCTGGATTATTTTTCGGAATACATCTAGCAGACATTGGATGTGGATTTGGAATTCAGAATGGCATTATGGGGAATAGCATCCCAAAGTGGAGATTGCTAAAGCTGTGCAAGTTCATGAAATTGCTAAACCCTTAATGGGTGGTTTCTGGACACTTCTCCATGATTTTGTTTCTTTAATTGTGAGAATTTATTTATAGTTGATAAAGTGAAAATATACAGTGAAGCTCAAAGATCTACCTTGTTGGATTTCATTAAATGACAAATTTATCTTCCTGTAAGTTCTGTAATGGTCAAATAATTATTTAATTCAACAGTTGTTTAATGAATTGTTCAATTTTTTATTTGGATTATTTATGTTTGAGTATATAGTTAAGTATATAATGTAATCTAGAATTATTATTTACAATTCATTTAGTTATTAAATTAACTATTTTGTTATTATTTTATTAAATTAACTATTATTACGTAATAATTATTAGAATTATTCATTATTTAAAATTATTTAGGTTTTGATCTTTTAGTCTTAATGAACAGAATATTGATTAATAAATATTTTGGAGAATGAAGAAATATGAGTTACAATTTTCTCTGCAATATTCATATGGTTTGCCAATTTGGGGGACTTTACATGAATTCTGGAGGATATTTTTTCTTTCGAGCACTGAATGAATTTTAGTTTCTGAATTGTTTTTCTACCTCATGCGGTTAGTGCATCAGTCAAGGTTTGATCAAGGAGCAGAATTGCTACGCATGGTAAGACATAAGGGATTTGTTATAGGGGTTAGACCTGTCTGCAAGTGTGGGAGCTGGTGGTGCAGTCCCTTACTGCTGTTGGCTCTGCACCCCACGTTAAGCCAAAAACATGGAGCCTTTGGATCAGCCAGATTGGCAAGTGGGGAAGAAAGCTGGATGTGGCTGAGAGCAGGGAGCACACTGATGAACTGGAGCCCTATGAAGGCAACCGTAACCTTTGAGACCAACTGGGGCCTGCACCTGTGTCTCAACACCAGCGACCCCGATGCCGTGGCGGGGAGAAGCGGGTGTCTCAGCGCAGAGGTGCACGTGCACCTGCTCCACGCCTCGGAAAAGTAGAAGGGGCAGGTCTCGCGGGAGCTGGAGGTGCGGTGAGTCTGGATGCTGTGCTACACCAGCCCCGCCTCCAGCTAGCGGGTCAGCGGTGATGAGCAAGGTCTGCCGCGGGGCCTGGAGCCTGGCCCTGACCTTCAGAGTGTAGGGAATATGGCTGCAGCTGCACTTCCCCTTCTCACATCAAGTGTCTCCGGTGACCAGCGCTAACCCAGAACCGTACAAGCAAAGGAAATCTGGGAAAACACAGTTCCGGCTGAGCCAAGCTGACCCACCAGAGTTGTAAGAATTTCTGCTCAAAACATTTGCGTTTTGTATGTTATCTCTCTGTATAGAATATTAGTAGGCATTAGACAACAACAAAAAAGTCCTCTTGGATTGCATTTATTTTATGATTTTGACTGTAAAGAGTTTTAAGTAAATTTTGGCCAGATCTCCTTAAAATTTGCAAGTTACTTATCCCTCAAACATGACTTGTATTTGAGTATCTTGTTTAATATTCTAGCACCTGCAGACAGCACTTAAAGATGAATGAAGCAGTTGTGGAGGGTTTTAAACTAAGTAGACATATTGAATCACTGTACGCTGAAGAAGCACTTTTCTCTGCCCTCTGTTCCTAGAGACAAGTTCCAGATGCGTTAGGGAGGTGGGTTCCTTCCAGAACCTAGGCTGCCCAGCCTTCCGTCCAAGGTCCTGCAGTACTATATGCCCGTAACTTGTTTCATTTAAACTCTACCTTTGTTTATGGAAGTTCATTATTCTGCATCCACCCTAGCCCTTTCCCCCTACTTTTGACCTCAGACTCTCTTCTCTCTCTGAAATTATTTCCTCTCTCTCTTGCTCATTAAGCTAATAGACTAGAAAGAGAAAAAAAAAAAGTTCTTTGAAAGCTTCTTCTTCCCTGAAGCCCTTGAGTGATGAACTTTTAATGATTTATCAGTTTCTTCTTGGTAAAGCAAGGCTGGGGGTGGTCAGTCATCTGCCCATTAGAAGAAAAGTGAAACTTCAAAGACCATCTTATCTTTAGAAACACATAAGCCCTCCTGTCTGAGTCTCATCTGAGTTTGCCATTATTTCTTTTTTTCCCATATTACATAACAAAGCAATCATAATGTTATAATTCACCTGCTTGCCTGTGTTTTGGGTTCTGTGAAAAATAATAGTTTCATTTTACATATTATTAAAAGACTACTTTTAGACATATGTCTTGCTAGATATATAGGTAGGCACATTGATTGATGGATGCATAAATGGATGGGTAGATAGATAAATATACTGAGTGTCAGAGAGGAAGAGGCTATTTGAAGTCATTTACCTATATTATTCCTTTTTAACACCAATGACTCCACTTTTCAAGTTTAGAAAGTCTACTAAGGAAATCATATTTATGAAATAAAATCCTTTTGGAATATTTATATGTAAAATAACCTTCAGAAAGTTCTAGAATTTGAGAATTCTAAATTATAAGTCACTGATAGTTCAGATTCCTCATTTCATATATAAGGAACTGAGGCCCTAAGAGTCTAAGTAGTAAACTTAAACATGGAGCCAAAACTTGAGAACTAGATTTTCTAAACCCTGTTGCTTTCTGCTGTGCCACTTGGAGAAATACATGGCCTCAGCAACTTGCATATAAAGTAGCCTCATTTGATCAAACGCATTTAAGTGTCAATGCTGGAATACAAATGATGCCATTAGGGGTTTGGTAGATTTATTTCTTCATCTGTACCAAATCTTGTCATACCTATAAGATTATGGCCTTGTAGTTAAACTACAGCTTGAGACTGGGTGTTTGTTGTTTTTCATGAATTATTGTTAATACTTTTAGGTGTGATAATGGTCTTGTGGTCATAGTTTTTAAAGTTCTCTTTTAGAAATACATAATGAGATGTTTATTGAAATGATCTGGATGTCTTGGACTTGCTTCAAAGTAAAATAGTGTTAGGGGAAAAATAGATGAAACAAGACTAGCCTTATTTGGTAATTATCGAAACTGGGTGATGCATACCTAGGAGCTCATTATACTATCCCTTCTACTTCTGTTCATGTTTGAATGTTTTCACAACAAAAAGTTAACTTAGGGAAAAAAAAAAAGCACTGTCACTGGAGCATTGAGGTGACGAGCATAGGCTCTGGAGGGGAGTCAAATGAGGGAGATTTCAATTCCAGATCTGCCACTTACTACTTCTCCATTTATAGAATGCATGTCAAGTAGCTTCCTCATAGGGTTATAAAAATTAAATGAGATAATACATGTAAAACCCTTAAAACAACCCCAGCACATTTGTAATCCCTCAAATTTTACCTAGTATATTATTGCTGTGATTGTTGTTATTTGAAAAGCTGCCTTATCTCCATGGCTTTCTGTTCTTCCACACCTGCTGCAATGGTTAAAAAAGAAATGTGGGGCTTCCCTGGTGGCGCAGTGGTTGAGAGTCCGCCTGCCGATGCAGGGGACGCGGGTTCGCGCCCCGGTCCGGGAAGATCCCACATGCCGCGGAGCGGCTGGGCCCGTGAGCCACGGCCGCTGAGCCTGCGCGTCCGGAGCCTGTGCTCCGCGACGGGAGAGCCCACGACAGTGAGAGGCCCGCGTACCGCGGGGGAAAAAAAAAATGTGACATGAATAAAAGATGTGAATACTATTATCCTAGGTTCTGAGATAGAAAGAGTTACTCACTGAAGTTTTTAGATGACGAGTGGCGGAGAAGTCGAAAGGTTCACTTGCTGACTGCAGAAAGGAAAAGAAAAGAAATGTTCTTGATTTTAAAGATGAATCTTTACCAAAATCAGAGCAATCTTATATCTTACACTCAGCTGAGAAGCGGGCACCACAGGTGGCTTTGGCCTGGGGCTGGATGTGTGGTCTGTCGCGGCCGGCAGATTCCATTCATTGCCAAAGGAATTGCTCGGTGCAGACTCCCTTTGGCTTCTCTTCTCCTTCTGTGCTTGTCTTTCTTCCTCACTTCTTCCACCACTGATTTTCTTGTCTTTTTTTAATGGAGAAGTGACATGCTTAGAGTGACGGGTAGACCAGAGGAATTTGTCTGCCAGGGCTGTTCTGGAGATGGGAAAGCTCTAGGAAAGGATGCCTTTAACCAGAATCAAGGAAGCCGTACTTTATTCACAATATAGACCACTTTCCATAACAAGGTCAAGACCTATTGCTTTGCAGACGACTTTGGCGGGGGTGGTCGGGTTTGCAGGGTGGTCGCCAGTACTTAGCCAGTGCCTATTTTAAACACTGCTAAGTGTAGGGATGTGGAAACAAAAACCTGGTATTTTTTCATTGTTAAGGGTAGAGGTCCTTGTTAATTCACATATACATTGTTAAATGCAAAACAGTTCAATAATTCTATGATAGGAGCGAAAGCCTTTAGAATATCCTAGGGGTCTCTACACTGTCTGGAGTACCACTGGCCGTCACCCCCCAACCCCACATTGTAACTAGCCTCATCTCTTCTCGACAGCTTCCATTGGTGGCCCCGTGTGCTCCAGGTAAGCACACCCCTACTTCAAGCTGTTTGTGCTTGTTTTTCCTCCACCTTGAAAACTGACCTCTTAGAGGTCGCTATGGCTTGCCTCCTTAGTGTCTAATCAAATACAGCCTGCTCGGGGTGTCCTCCCCTGACAACCCATCAATATAGTAAACCACCACCTGAGTCTGCATTCATTATCCCTTTTCTGTGCCTTACTGTTCTACGTAGCACTTATCATCTTTGAACACGTTATGTAATTTACTTACTTATTTAGAACATGATGGATCTCCCCCCACCCTATGAAGGCGTGTATATATTTGTGTCTGCTTTCTTCTTTTATGGATCGCCAGTGCCTAGAACACTGCCTGGCACATAGTCATTGTTTAATTGAGTGAATAAATAAGGGAAAGAAATGCTGAAGAAACTGTAAAACTTGTCATTACAAGGTGTTGCTCATTCATTTTTCACTGGCAAAGACCAGTTTCCTCTTCTGCCTACCTACGTCCGTCTTCTGAGTCTCAGCTACCTGCCTGAGGATCTCATTTACCCCAGACAGCAGTGACGGATGTCCCCTCTCTAAGAGAACTGCCATGTCACCACCTCCTACAGCCCACAACATGAAATCATCTCACTTCAGTAAGCCCTGCTTTTCCACATGTGGTGTAGAGGCTGCAGTGAGTTACAGGGTCGCAGAGCTTAAGCAGAGAGAGTTTTAAGATCTATGCTTGGATTTAATGCCTTGACCAGTTATTAAATATCTTAGGAAAAGGCTTATCTGAAATAAGAAAACATCCATTTAAAATATTTTTCAAAATACATTCAAAAGAAGGCAATTTTGGTAATTTCCTGGTGGTCCAGTGGTTAGAACTCCTCTCTTTCACTGCCAAACGCATGGGTTCAATCCCTGGTCGGGGGACTAAGGTCCCACAAGTCACGCAGCGCAGCCAAAAAAAAAAAAAGAAAATCAGAAGAATACAGGTTTGTTATTCTAAGTACATAGAAGCAACTCAAACTGTTAACAAAGTATTACCAACATGAGGAGCTCCTAGCTTTGTTTCTTTGAACACGTGAAGTACATTTATTATGGAAGCATTTCTTTGCATAAACTGTTTAAATATACTGTTTAAGGAAGAAAAAAAGCTATACTTTCCTAAGAATGTTGAAAAAACTTTTAAACTTATGTAGCAGTTGAACGATGTATCAATTTATTTAGGAAATCTCTTCTGAAGGAGGAGGAAGGGGATTGCAGCTAACCCAACATCAGCCCACTCCCACACGTGCTACGTGTCGACACCCCAAGTCCACGCCGTTGCCTGCACAGCAGTTCAGTGGTTTCCGTAATGTTCTGCATGTAAAGTAAATGACAGAAGCACAGCGTTCCCCTTGAACTCTCCCCTTTGTCAATGTTCTTCTGACAATGAGTTGGGATCTCTGAGTCTTGCATTTGGTAACGAGTATCCTCTTAAAAGACTCTACATCTGACATTCAGGTTGGATTACAACTTATATCAATTTCCCTCTTGTAAAAAGAAAACTCTCACTCAGAATAAGATTTGCCAGAAGGTGACAGCTGTTTTTTGTTGGATGTGGATTTAAGTAAACAGTTAAGACAGTGGAGCTTTTACTAAGATGATTTAATAAAGCTCATTAATGTGGCTGATTTACATAGCTGACCCGAATAGAATATGACATTCATCTCTCTGCTGCAGTAAAGTGTCATCAAAATATATTAATGTATTAAACGCACTGCCAATGTTAAATTTTAATTCTAAATGTAATCAGCCTTTATGATGAAGGACGACACAAAAGGAGAAATATTGGAAATATTGGAAATAGTTCACACGTATTTTCCTTTGTTTTTAACCCATATAAATTGCTCAGTCTACCTCGTCAGGAAAGTATTAATAGCATTTCCTTTGGTATGGAAAAAAAAAACTGAGTTACTTGCGAGATTATAGATCAAAGCTATTAGATCAATCAATATAAAAGCCAGTGAGTAGCTAGAGAAGAGCTTTAGCTCTCAGTAAGCATCCCCTTGTCTCGCTCAGCTGTATCCACAGTCATGAGTCAGCAAGAAAGCATTTGACCCAGCAAAACTCACCCCTATGTCTGAGTCGTGATCCATAACGATTCTGAGCCTCGGAGCACAAGCCACTGGGATATTTTCTATTTTCTAGTTGAACGCTCAATGCTCTCTCTTCACCGCACAGTGACTGAGGGTATCACATAGTCCACCTGACAAGTATGCGATTTTTCACATATTAAGATCTCTTAGTCCCCCTTCAGCTTCAGGGGAGAGGAAGGAGAGAAGGACTCTATTTTACATTTGATCCCAGAAGTTCCTGACAGTTCCTGACATAGCCTTGGCTATGAAACTTGTAAAATTTGAGAATTAAGCTGTGAATAGTAATAATAAAAACAACTGGCAACATCTGTTATTTACTCAAATAGTGTCGGGAAGTATTCAGAGTATTTTCTGGACCCCAATTCCTTTAACCCTCTCAACAATCCTACGTGGATTACTATTCCCTACTGCAGAGATGAGGAATCGAATCGTAGGCACAGGGGACCCCAGGCAAAGTCACATGCCAATCAGTGGGAGGGATGGGACTCGGACCTGAGGACAGGTTGGAGCCTGCACTCACCACTGTACCATGGTGCCTTTTCCACAGTAGCGATATTAGCAAGTGTAAGATGATACCAGATGTAAAGAAGTGGAAGAGCAAGGGGTTTGGAGTCAGCCATGTGGGTTCAGGTTAAAGCTGTTCACCGAATACATAGCGTGAGCTAACGCAAGCTATATAACTTCTCTAAGCCTCAATTTCCCCATATGCAAGATGGATTTAATAAAACAGGGCCAGGTAACAGGCTGATCTTCCCTGAATTCCCTTGGTCACCTGTCTGTGGTTCCTTTCCCTCTACTTTGCTGTCTCCCTAGGCCCCCAGATCCCTCCTTCTCTTTCCTGTATGCAGGCTGTTGCGAAGCTCAACTCATTATACAGTGATATCCTGTGAGGTGCTTGGGAGAACCTGTAAATGGTCAAGGTTGTGCCCTGCACATTATTATGGATGCTAACACCTAGCCAATGAGGGTGAGATCAGGGAAGAGTCTTAAATCATGTTGAGAAGCAATGTTTGTAGAACTTGTTCTTCTACAGACTAATATTTCCCAAAGTGCATTCTTGTTATTAATAGGAGTTACCAAAAATAAATAAGTAGACTTGGGGATAAACAAAATTAAACAGATTTATTTCTTGCAGGACTTCTCAGGGCCTTTAACATGCTAACACACTATGTGAATCTCCAAGTGGACAATGTGGTGTGCAGTGTTTCCCAAACAAATCTAAAAAGGAATCCATTTTTATTTCCCCAGATCATCTTGCAAGACCAGTATTGAGCAGGAAAAAACTGGGGAAGGTTTTGGGCTTTGGTGGCACCAAGGAATAGATGTAGAACTCAATGCTGAGGATTGTTTCTGTGACTTAGGGAGTGGAGCAATGAGACTAATCCTATACCGCTGATTCCTTTGTAGAGCTGGAACTCAAGCCTTTTGAGGAAGCTGCAGCCTGGCCCAGATTGTACAACAGAACTAGATTGTTCCTAGGACTGTAGAAGTAAAAGCTGATTCATGGATTTATTTTATCAGTCTCCTGGGATTTAGAAACCCTAGTTGTGAGTCGTTAGGCTATTAGGAGCAGTGTAGAGAAGTCTCAGTTGTAGATGTATATGGGTCAGGGGCTTAAGAAAGATTTGAAAAAATAATGACAAGATTTACAGAAGACTAGAAGAGAGTCAGGGGAGAAACACAAAGATTATCTAAAAGTGGTAAATCTGCGACCAGCCCCTATTAGTGTCTACCACCCCAGTCTTAATCTGAAGATGTTAACTGGGCAGACGCGTACGGTTGAGCAGGTTGTGTACTGCATAACTCCAGGGGAGCACGTATTTTATGAATGGTGACTGCAGAATTGGTGACTACAACCTGAATAATGCCCTGGAGATCTGCCACGCATAACCTCCTTGGTCATACACAGTGGCCCTGGACATTAACCTCAGGGACTAGGTAAACTAACTGAAAATGTGTTCTTACAAAATACTTATTTGGTTTGCCAAGCTGTAGCTGGTTTGTCCATTAAGCAGAGTTCTTCAAGTTGGGGGCAGTAAAATCAAACAGCTACCCAAGCAGCTAGAAACACACAAGAAATGAATTCAAAATACCATAAAGATATGATTTGAGTCATTTAATTATGAATTTAAAAATTAAACCTCGGTATTTCCTTTAGAACATTTCAGGAAGTGCCCTGTATTTTCATGTTTTCAAGACAATCCCTTTCCTTATTATTTTCCTCTTCATAAGCAAAGAGAACCCACCAAACTTTCACTGGCAAACTCTCCGCTGAAACATGGCAACCGAGTGTGAATCTTTGCTCAAGTTTCAGGATTAGACCGTGTCTGAGTGTTTGTGCCACTGAAGGGCCTAAATTTTACGCAGAATCTGGGTTCACCACCCACCTCAGCCACTAGGTTCTTTAGAGACCCAGGATGAAGCCTTCAACCTTTGGCATCTCAGTTTCTCTACTTGTAAAATGAAGGTAAAGAAAGTGACCTCTCAGACTGAGTACAAGTATGAAGTGAAAAAGGATTATAAAGTGCTTTTCAAAAGAGAGTGTACACTGAGTGCTTAATAATAATCTCTCCAATGTTGAAGACATAAAGATAAATTAGGCAGCCCTTTTTTCTCCTCTGAGAACGATAGAATCCGTATTTGGGTGTCAGAATAATTAGGGCAATAAGTACTTATTAGTTGATTTGGTATGAAAAATATGCTCTAATTGCCCATTTGGTGAAATTTACATTTTTCTTGAAGTTTGGGAATCCTTTGTTTGTCTATTTTCAATGTTAAAAAGTCCTTTACGAGGAAAATGTTGATTTCTAACCAAAAGGCAGTTTCCTCATTATATTTAAATGTGAAATCTCGAGAATAGAGAGTTTTTTAAAGTATGGTCCAAATTATTAGCTCAGCAATGTTATGTAACTCAAAGTGTATATAAAGCAAAGTTATAAATGCTTAATTATGTTAAAAATGTTTACGCTTTAAGATTAAAATAGATTAAAAATATCGTCTGTGCTTCTTAGTCAGGGATCCAGCAAACGGAGAACTTTCGAAATTATTTCTGGAGGGCTTCCCTGGTGGCGCAGTGGTTGAGAGTCCGCCTGCCGATGCAGGGGACACGGGTTCGTGCCCCGGTCCGGGAAGATCCCACGTGCCGCGGAGCGGCTGGGCCCGTGAAGTTATAAATGCTTAATTATGTTAAAAATGTTTACGCTTTAAGATTAAAATAGATTAAAAATATCATCTGTGCTTCTTAGTCAGGGATCCAGCAAACTGAGAACTTTTGAAATTACTTGTGGAACGTGACGGTTAATACGTGATGAGAGCTCATGAAGGAAGTCTGTGTTGGTAGCAGAGCTTGTGGCTTTGAAAGCTGAGCACCTGCTTCTGCCAAGGTGTTGCACGTATGTGGATAGTTTTCTACTGATTGACAGCAAATTTTTCCTGTAGATATATACAAATATTTATTACTGTAAATAAACATAGCTTAAATGATCCTACACGACTACGAATTTTTAAACGTTATTTATCTTGAGACCACAGTGAGTGTTTAAACTCTAAGTGGGGAAGTCTCAGACCAGTTTCTGATACAGGAAGGATTTCTGGCTGCTGTAACTCAGCCAGTTGGGTGTATGGAATTTTTGTGTATGAAGGAGACCATGGGGAGGCGCCTGGGGCAGAGATGCAGGGAATGGGGGCCAAGTATGCACCCAGTGCATAATATGACACCCTGTAATCATCCTCACTGAAATTTTGAGGAAGTACAAACTTCCAGAGGGTTAAAATCTCTTCTGCTTTAGTAAAAGCCAAGCATTGTGTTTCCTCGCCTTCAAATAAGGGGCTAGAATCTAGATGAACAGTAAGATATCTTCCAGCCCTAAGGGTCCATGATTGTAATCTCATCATAATCGCCTCAGGACTGGGCTCCTTTGCAAAATAAAATAATTCCATTTGGAAGTGATCAGGCTTGTTGGGGAGGCTGGCGATCCAACGGGCTGGGGGGCACAGAGAGGGAGCCTGTGGGCATCAGGACAACTCGGGAGATACAAGGGTATCTTAGGCAAAGCTGTAGCAAAAATTGGAGTGAGTGAGTCGAAAAGGAACAATTCTCATTTTGTTTGGCTGTAGACGAGAGACCTGCTCACAGAGTTCAGGATTATGACTCAGTGAATATTTAAATGTGGTTATTTCTTCCTTTCTCATCAAGCCTTTTAGGTGCAGAGATCTATAAAGCGTTGAGATTTAAAGGTCTGAAATTTTAGAGAAAGAACACAGTGACATGAGACCGGAATGATGTAAGGTGATGACATCAGCATCAGAATGCTGTTGCTAAGGTGAACCTATTTTTCTCTCTGATCCAGATGGAAGGCTAAATAATTGCCCATTTCTGGTAAAGAATCTATCCATGGCATGATCCCTTTTCTGTAGCAGATGAAACAAAGCCAGATGCTTTCTCTTTGCACAAATTATTTCTTAAAGACAAAATTTTTATTACAAAACATACCACCTGTTCTTCAAAGAAAATTCGGAACACTTTATATAAGTTTGAAATTTTGATGATCAAGAATGTATACTGAGATCTAAATGGATTATCTGAATGAGATGATGATTTGATGAATCAACCTAAATTTAGTGAAAAGAAATAGGGAAACATCTAGAAGGGAAAAGAAAGATCTGTCACCTTCAGATTGTTGACAGAGGGAAGGCAGCGAGAGGAGTCCTGGGTTGGAAGACAGAGAGACAGAAGACACAGTTTTAAGGCTGTGGACTGAGCCACACTGAATAATGGATTACGCCATTAGTACGGAGAGAACAGGGCAGAGCCCAGAAAACCTATGAAGAAACAAGGGGTGGGATTCAGCGACAAGTTGGAGGCCAGAGCAGTTGAACACAGAAGTCCCTCCCACATGAAGGTCTTCCAGAGTTCTCCCTGGAGTTTGCATCTTCTGCTGGAGCAGGTTTCTCCAGGGATCCATGACAGACTCCCCCAACCCTGCAAATCTTGGCTCAAGGGACACTTTCTCAAGGAGGCCTGTCCTGCCTACTTATTGTAAGATGGTCTGGTCCCCTGTACCGTGTCCTACTTTTCCTTTTTCTTTTTTTTTCTTTTTTTAACAACACTTGACACCTTCTAATTTACTGTATGATTTTTTTTTTTTTTCTGTTACTTTTAGAGCAGCATGCTGTAGTGGCAAAGAAAATGCACTCTGAAGCCAGCCTGCTTGGGGCAAATGGGCTCCACCGCTGACTTGCTGTGTGGCCCCAGAAAGGTTCCTTAACTGCGCAGGTGCCTTTTCTCCTCTGTAAGGTAAGGCTGGGATAATAGTAGCATGTATTTCATAGTGTTGTGCTCAACATAGTAATTGCTATGTAAATATTTTACAATATTAATATTGTTAATTAACAATATTAAATATTATATTAATATTTACTATGTAAATAAATTGTATCTACCCCCTCCAAGCCCCCGAGACTATGGGAAATCCTGAGAAGCACTTGTCATGAGTGACATTTGATGGAGGAGAGAGATGAATAACACATTTCCCAAAAACTGGTGTTTTCGTTGAAACATAGAATTTAGGTGGGGTTGCAATTTGGAAGGGTAGTTCTGCCCGTAGGTCACTGGACAGCCACCAGGGGCCCTCTGCTGGCCAGAAAAACCTGGGCAAATGGTCTCCAAGATTTGACCAAGAAGGACCGTTGTGAAGGTCTGGTCCAGCCAAGACGTCCTGGAGCCACAGGGACTTCCAGGTAACTGTGGTCCCAAGAAATGAGTAGAAAGGAGCGCTGGAGATGTGGTAGATGCCTCACAAGTTGTCAGCAAAGTTGAGGACCTCGATAGAGTAGGAAGATCTGGCATCAGATAAAAGACGTTGAGGTGAATGAGGTAAGCAGATATGAGCATGGCCCAAAGAACAGGACAAGAAAAATAAAAAAAGATTTATCTGGGCCAATGTTCCCCAAAATGCATCACCCATATAGTTAGATGTTACACCATACTAGTTAGATGTTTTTTAATTAAAAGGGTCTGTGGTAAAATACATTTTCAAACATGGCAAACTACATATCCTTCCTTGGAGATTCACAAAGCATATTCCTAGAATTAAACCTCTGAGAAGTCCTTTGATGAAAGCACATGCTTAACTGGTTATTCCAACATTTCCTGAACTTTCTTGGCTGTGAACTTACTTACTTTTCTTCAGGAACATTTTGAGATCCGTAGATCTTGCTTTGGGGAGCCTCTGTGTAATTCTTCAAGCTCCTCAGGGTCAGGTCCTACTCATCTTTATATCTTCCATATCTCAGTTGGAACCAACATATAGCAAGTATTTCATAAATCCTAATCAGATGAGTGAAAAAGCAAATCTAGGTAGAGTGGCTCTCCTGGGAGAAACTGAAAGAGATGGAGATGGGAATGAGAGCCTTGAAAAGCGTTCCATCAAGGAACGTCATATTGTACTACATCAAAACCAGTTGTATTTATTTTTAAAATCAAGCTTGCAATCAAAGCTGCACTTACACACACGCCACCCTTCATTTCCCACAACTAGTTCATACTGGCGCTCCAGGACGACAGTTGTCTTCTCTAGTCAACAAGCTCACATTCTCCTGCTGTCACGGAGGCTCACCCAAGAACTCACCAAGATCTTTTTCTCAAACTCACCACCCACTTCTCAGCCTTTTGGAAAGGAGGTTATTCCCATTCCGTTCAAGACCCTTTCTAGGGATCTGGGCTGCTCATTGCACATAAGAAACATGACATCCCAACTCTGCCAGAGCTCACGCTGTGAGGTGGCACAAAGTTGCACCCTCAATAGCCGGTCTTGACTCATCCCTGGTTTGCACACACGTGGCTCTAATGACCCTTGGAAGGCCCTTAGGAAGTGCCACTCCAGCTTTGATGGTTTCCTGTGTCTCAAGCACAATTTCCTACTCACCCTGTGCCACATTTCAGTCCTCTCATATTTTATTCATTTACTTAATGAATATTTATCATCAGTCCCATATGTCAAGTATGTGGTGGGCACTTGGATTATACCAACGAACAAAACAGGAAAATCCCCCTGCTCATGGGTGCCTACATCCTAGTGGAGGAAATGGACAACAAAGAATAAATATCAAGTAGATTATATATTATGATGAAAGGTGACAGGTGCTATGGAAGAGAAAGGAAAATAGAACAAAGTGAGTAGATCTCCTTCCATCCAGTTGCTATTAGACCCCAGTCCAGCTTGACCCTTCAGTCAGAAGATGGTCAGGAGGCAATGGATGGGAAAGTCTTGCAGGTAATCCAACAAGGGGAGCATGCCAGCCCCCTCTAGCATTTCAGGTTTGGAGGATTCTCTGTCATACACACCACTTTACTATAAGGAGGTGGAGACAGGGTCTAAGAATAGTCACCCTTTCTTATAGGTGAAGGGTCAAGTTATGGTGGCCACAACAGGAAATATGAGGGAAGCATGGTGATCCACCAGCTAGCCTAGAAGAACAATGGAGATGAGCTGAAAAAGATGGGTGTGGTCTTAATGAAGAGGAATTATAGGAAAAAGACTCATCGTCTCTTCCTCTTTGCACTTATTTTCAGAATTCACCATTTTGAAAGGCAAACGGTCACTGGCAAGTTCTCCCCCTGAACAGGTGGCAGCATCAGCATCCTCTTTGTCCCATCATGTTCTTCTCTATTTGACCCACAAGCATCTGAAATTCTGAGGACCGTAAGGTTCACCCACTACTCTGAAGCTTGTTTTCAAATGACCTCAGTTTCAGGGCTGGACAAGTCCTGACCTTGTCTTTGCAACTCCAAATGCCCTTGGGCCTCAGGACAGGGAGCCTGATGCAGCTATCACACCGAAAAAAACACCGGAACAGGTGATGTTGGCCAACCTGTCGCGACCCTTGCCTTAGTGCCATGGTTCCCAGATTGAACCATGAGTCACCCTAGGAGACTGCGGTGAACACACAAGGGTTCCATGGAATATTTTATACTTCCAGGGGAAACACAGAAATATTTAACATTTGTCAGAAACTGTGCAAACTACTAATTCAAAGTAATGCAATTCCAATATTAGAAACACACTACATTCCTTTCAATGGTATCATATATCTTTGCAAAGTTGGACTTTCAGCAATTGCTAAGAAGAAAAGCAAGTGCAACACAAAAATCAATGTGGAGCAGGAAACGAGAGCAGTGTTTCACTATTATTTCAAGCTTTGAGAATTGTAGGCAGTGCCCAATAGGCGCTCACAATTCATTAATAACTAATTAAGGTTATTTAAGAATGAAATAGAAATACTGTTTTTTCTTTTAAACTTTTTGTATTAACTTTTCAATCAGCTACAAACTTGTGAAAACATAAACTCTTACTAAGTTGTTAGGATCTAGTTAATAAATAGAACAATTAGGTGTTTCTTTTGGCCTAGGAGCATGGTGAAAAAAATACTGCTACAAACCAAGAAAGTTTGGAAATCTCTACTTTAGTCCATTACCACATAGACTCCTCAGTGAAATCTTGCTAGAATTGTAGAAACTAAAAATGATGATGCCGACGATGATAACAGCAGCAGTAATAACAGTCGTAGTTAACATATATTGAGCATTTATTACGTGCCATGTCTATGCAAAGGATTTCTCAGACAGTATTTTATTTATACGCTTTATGCAATTTATTTTTTTTTTAACCCAGAAATGTTAGTCTTAATTCTTCCCCAAGTCTACTGCCCCTGGACCTACAGAGAAAATTTAGGAACCAGTTGAACTTTTTGTAATAAATTTGATTGAAAACACTATAACTTTTTTTCTAATGACTATAAAACAAATTTTCTATTTCCTACTGCATTTTCGACAATCCACGTATTAAAAAAAAAAACTACCAGTCCCTTCTAAGTATGCAAATTTTCTGCAGATTTATAAATAAAAATCCACCAACCAAAATTAATTCAGCATTGCTCCATGCTAGGCAGTGTGGAGGATACAGAAGGGCTTAAATGCATGATCTGTGTCCTCAAAGGACTTCCAATAGGATTTATACATAAAATAACTAGAGGAAAATAAAAAAACAGTATCTACTAAAGAACTAAGTGGGGAAGTGTAGGGTAGAGATCTTATATTGAGAGAGGAATGCACCCTGAGATTGAATTGTCACAGACCTGGCCCATCTGCACCTTGCCTTCCTGTCTCATTTCTCTTTTGCTGTAAACAAACTTCTCCTTTCTAGCCATTTCTTCTGGAAAGTCAACACTTCCATCTGTTCTAGGACACCTATCCATTTCCATTTGAAGGAAGGCTTTGTTTTTATGGAAATCACCTCCATTTTAAACATCATCAAAGATTAATTTTCCTCTTGCCTGTAAGCTTGCTAACTTTGGTATATCCAACAAAGGAGATGATCATAACTGCATGTGCTTTTTGGCTTTTGCAGTATTTCTCCTTTCCCTTCTCTAGAGAAACATTTTTTAATATATAGACCAAATCCATTGTCTCTTTGACTTCATTATCAGTTTTTTTTTTTCTTGAACCCTGAATTTGTCTTTGCCACTTTATTACTAGTGCTATTTTCAAGTTATCCATTAACCATTCAACAACTGTTTAATAAATGTCTATTATATCACTGCATGTTCTAGGTACTGGAATAAACTTATGGGCAAGAAAGACATGGTCACTTCTGTTATAGAGACTAGTGAGGTACGTAAACAAGTAAGACATATTTAATTGCTAATTGATATGTGATAATTGCTATAAAGAATAAAATGTCAAATTGCCAGGGAAGCTTTGGTGGTCAGGGAAGGCTTCCTGGGAGAGGTGATGTGTACAATAAATGTTGCTGGATGGAAATATGTTAGATGAATGTAAAAGGAATAAAAGATGTTTCATGCAGAAGGAATCCAGGCTCTAAATTAGAAAGGGCATAATACATTCTAGGAAATAAAATTAAAATTATTTTAGTAATATTAGATGTGAAGTAGGAGGGAAGTGAGTTCAAGAGGAGTGGTGAGAGAATATACTCAAGTCTTAGGCAAGAGATTTATTCCGAAGGTAATAGGGAGTCACTGAGTGACTTTGTGCAGGTAATGGCACCATAAGATTTGTGTTTTTAAATGATGAGTTTGGCTGTGGTGTTGTGAATAGAGTGAGAAGTGAGGGACAAGAATGGAGGCAGAGAGGTGAAGAATAGACAAAAGATGATGGATGTTTGAATTAGCGACAAAGCAAAAGGGGAGGAGGAGGAGGAGAAAAAGAAAAAAGTCCAGCTTGGATCTGCAGTACATTGTATTGATCAATTCATTAATTCAACACACATTTATTATGGAGAATCTCTTTTGATGTGCCAGGCACATCCTAGATTAGATGCTGAAGAGGCAGTGGTGACTCTGACACTGACAAGCTGGTGAGAAGATAGATCTTAAGTAATTAACCAAAGAAATGTATCACTATATCCTGTTAAAAAGTGCTGTAAAATGAACAACATCTATAAAATCTTGCTACTCAAAGAACAGTCGGTGGACCAGCAGCACCAGCATCACCTGGGAGCTTGTTAGTAAAGCTCAGTATCTACCTAAGAACTACGAGATAGAATGTGCATTTTAACAAGATCCCTGGGGGGGGGTGGCGGGATTTACATGCATATTAAATTTGAGAAGCACTGCTCTAGAGAGTACAGGGCTGTGAGAGAAAACAACAGGTGGACTGGAACTCCTCTTGGGGGTTAGGGAAGGGTTCCCTGAAGAAATGGCCTCTGGTTGGCTAGAGAGGTAGGCAGGGTCTGGGTAGCACAAGACCTTGTAGGCTATTTTGAAAACGGTCATCTCTTCCTAATAGCAACTCAAAAATGTTTAAAGGTTAGGTTCATCAGCTCAAGCAGCCATAACAAAATACCACGTAGACTGGGTGGCTTAAACAACAGAAATTTATTTTCTCATGGCTCTAGAGGCTGGAAGTCTGAAATCACCATGCCAGCATGGTTGGGTTCTGGTGAGCGCCCTCTTCCTGGCTGCCTTCTTGCTGTGTCCTCACTTGGCTGAGAGGGAGCAAAAAGATCTCTCTCCCTGGTGTCTTTTCTTATAAGGACACTAATCCCATCATGTGGGCCCCACCCTCCTGACCTAATTACCTCCCAAAGGCCTCATCAGCAACTGCCGTCACATGGGGGCTTAGGGCTTCAACATATGAATTTGGTGGGACACAACTCAGTCCATAGCAAAATTATGTGGAGTATTCAAAATTCTGTTTTTGAATTATTATTCTGGCTGATGTGCAGAAAAGGGATTGGAAGGATCAAGAATATATGCAAGACACAAGCCAGGAGGCTATTTCAATAGTCATGGTGAATGACACTGAGAGCTTGGGCAAAGTTGCACTGGTGGAGATGGAGCAGAGTGAAACATTTCAAAATATTTAGGTGCTAAACTTGACAGGCTTTGATAATAGATTTCATATGGTGGTTGGGGAGAGGAGGGTCAAGAATGACTGCCAGATTCTTGGCTGGTGCAATTGGATGGATATGATATCAATTCTCGAGATAGGAGTCATGAAATCAGCAAGTTTGTGCGTGGCATCTTGCTAAATGCAATGAACAATATAGAAATTAAGATAAGAATAGCCATCATTTAGTGAGCATTTATCACGTGCCAGCCACTGTGTAGACACTTTACAAACATTACCTTCTTTAATATACTATGCAAGCCTAGCCTTCTGAGTTGGGAAGGTCAACTCATTGCTAAGGGTTTAATGGTCTGCTAAAATGAACAGTGCAGAATGCTTTTAAAGGAGAAGATCAGAGAAGACAATGTGAACAGGGAAGCCATCGCAGAAGAAAGAGGATGCAAGCTGAGGTTTAAAGGTTGGATGAGACTTTATTCAGTGAAGCTCTTGGGAGTCAGGTCTGAAGACGGGCTGTAGGAGCCAGGTCCCGGAGACTCAGGCATGGCTCCCTCACAAAGTTCACTTAGAAAAACAGAGTAGAAAAAGTTGAGTGGAAAGGGAGGGCCCAGATTATGAAGGGCCTGGAAAGTCGGTAGTTTGGATTTTAAGAGAGAAGAATTGAATATGAAAGGAACATGACAGTACATGACTTAGGAAAACCTGTCTGGCAACAGGGGAGCTTGAACATGGAGAGGCTTGAGTCCCAGAAGCCAGCTTATTAGCATTTGCATTAGCCAGGTAATAGGTCAGATTTGTGAACTAGCTAGAAGGAAAAAAATCAACCAGATTTAGTTTCACTGAATGAAAATAGAAGAATGGGCTTCCCTGGTGGCACAGTGGTTAAGAATCCGCCTGCCAATGCAGGGGACACAGGTTCGAGCCCTGGTCTGGGAAGATCCCACATGCCGCGGAGCAACTAAGCCCGTGCACCACAGCTACTGAGCCTGTGTGCCGCCACTACTGAAGCTTGCGCGCCTAGGGCCTGTGCTCCGCAACAAGAGAAGCCACCGCAAGGGGAAGACCGTGCATCTCAACGAAGAGTAGCCCCCACTCGCCACAACTAGAGAAAGCCCGTGCACAGCAATGAAGACCCAACACAGCCAAAAATAAATAAAATAAACAAATTTTTTTTTAAAAAAAGAAAACAGAAGAATGAGTCAAAGAAGACTAAAATTTCAGGATTGAAATCAAGGGAAAGGTAGTTTTAAAGTCATAATCAGAGGGGGATCAGGAAGAGGATATTCATAAACCTGTGATATCCCATTTACATGCAGTATAATATTAAGAATATTTAAAAATAATTGTTTACCTGTTTGACCACAGAGATCATTTAAATTTCCAGAAAAATTATAGTAGATGAAAGACTCTCAGTTAGGCATATCTTGGATTTACACTGGGATGAAAAAAAATTGTAAGTCTAAGATTCAAGGGGAATAAAGTATGGTATTCTATTAAAGAGAGAGCCTACAAATCATATGAAACATTGTGATTTTTAAATGCAATTGCCAAAATCAAAAGAAACCATTACATTCCACCCCAACTGTTACTTCATTACAGATGCATCAAACCATCGCTTATAAACAACAGTGCGTTGGGTTCAACCTTTCAGATGAATGGGCCACCTTGGTCCAGCCATGTAATCATAAAAAATTTTTTTTTTAATTCAAAATATTGTGTTTAGTGGAAGGAAAATGTATGCTTTTTTGTGTCTTTTCTAAATGCCACTTATACTTTTTCAAAACGGAGTACCGTTGACTGGGAAAGAAGTAAATAACCCTTATTAAGCTTTCCATTCCTCTTCTGCTTTATCTCAGGGAACTTCAGCACCTCCAGACCATCCTTTGTGGAGTTGCACCTGATGGCGCCCCTTGGGTCATGTGCCGTGTGTGCTCAGCAGCAAACATCCTCCTGTGCTGGTTGCTTCATTAATGACAATATGGACCAATGCACAGTATTTATCAAGTGGTACCCAAAGAACCTAAGGTTAGGTTAAGGCACACCTAATCCTCTCAGGGGAGCTTGCCAAGAGCACAAAGGGTAAAGTACAGATATCAATTTTATTGTTCAGAATTCCTTAATTGAAGTCCCGGGGAGTCTGAAAGCTTAAGAGGAAAGATATATGGGCTACAGTAATTAACCACTGCAGTAACAGATGTTATACAGGAAAACTGTGTGAGGGATATAAGCGTGTTTTGACTTTGACTCTGCACTCGGGCTAACACGTCCTTCCTCACTAATGGAAATCATATGCAAACGTTCTGTAAGGTATATTAATTTCCATGGCAGACATTGAATTGTTTTCCTTTTAAAAAAATATGTGCTTTGTCCAATGGGGTAACGACATCAGTTTCACGTACACCCTGGATTTTTTCCTAAATCTGCAGAGTTTTCTATTTTCCAGAGCATTGACAGTGCAGCCACAAGCTTTGGGCTGGCTGTCTTCAAGGGTGTTTTCTGGAGCTACCCCTCTCTCTGCTCTGCCAATTATGTGCCACTTTGTCTTGGTGCTCTGATTGCTTTCTTCTGAGAGGGAAATTCCTCTTTCATCAGTATGGATGCACTGTTTTCACACACCGCAAGTGCTGTGTTGCTGTGTCAGTCATCCTATTAGGGCCAGTTTCAGACGAGTAGGGCTGACGAACTTGCTGCGGATTGGCTGCGCACAGCTGGGAGGGCTTTGTCGGAAGGAAGGGCTGCAGCTTACAGCAACAGAGTTTAGACTGTCTTTGCTTCATCATCTGAAGGCAAAATTTTCCAGATACGGCAGACGGCTCTCAGAGTACAATAAACAGGGAATGAGAACTATTTACATGGAAATTTCTTCCTCATGATGCAGCGGAGAAGCCTCGGCCGCTTGATTTTGCCAGATGTTCCTGGGGTTACTGTAAAAGGAAAGGAGAGGCAGAGCTAAACAAGGTAGGGAAATCATCCCCCCCTTCTTTTTTTTTTTTTTTTTTTTTTTCCTGAATGTTTAAAGAGTTTGCTGCAGTATGCTGCATTCCGTGTATGTTGCTTAGGGAAGCCAGGGAAACCGGATTCCACTAGTTCAAATGTAATACTTGCAGGGGGGACCCTGGAGTTTTACGTAACATTTTGATTCGAGAAAGAGAAATGGCAAAGCGTGAATCTCTGCTGCCTGTTTGGGGTGAGGCAGAAAACGAGTTTTTACTCAAAGAATAGATCCATTGATTACTCAACAAAAACCATTTGAATTCTTGGGAGCATATGCTTATTTTCTTGTTCTAGAAAATGTTCACACTGTCGTAGTTAGCTCTCGAATAAATAAAGTTTACGTTGATCCTATTATTTGAAAACAGACTCGTAATTAAGAAAAAGAAAAAAAAACTTCACGGTAAATGATGATCGATTGGACGTCTAGCCAAAAAAAATACGTCTACTTATTGGAAATTAGGGACCTACCTAGCTCTACAATGCCACGGCTTTAACTGAGTTTCAAAAGCACATTTTTAACAAGCCAGCAAGAGGTAGCTTTCTGACAAGTTTTTGATACTGTAGTTCAATGTTTACATTTCTTTTTCTGGCATGTCTGAGCCTTTGTTTCCAGCTTAAAAGTGGAACCATTATATTCAAAAGTAAAGCTGGGTTAATAATGCTTACTGCAATTATCTGATCTTTATGCATTTTTAATGAGAACACACAGCCAGCAGAATAATTTAATGAGGGCAGGCTAGCTTTTAAAGCTGTGTTTTTACTGTGCCGAACCATATCAACTTTCTTGCCGAGAAGCAGCAGCGAGAAATGATGGAGAAGATTTATTTTTAACACACTTGGCCCAAGAGAAGGAAAGGATATATTTGTTAAAGAATTCTTTCTGCCCTTTTCCGTTTTAAATTTCTGCCAGGCATGAGGAAACTGTGCTTTTTTGTTAGGCCTCAGAAGCATATGTTTACAATAAATGTGTAACATTTTTAGAATAGTTAGTAAGCACTGAAGCAAAGAAAAAAAAAAAAATCGGACTTGCCTAACCATCACCACCGCGAATGTTATCCAAGAAACACCACTGGCCTTTGGAAAGACAAAGGTTAAGCGGAAAGATATTTGTTAATTGAGTAATATGTGCGTTTTGAGGATAATAAAGTAAAAAGATAAAGAGGTTCTTATAACCTGTACATGAGATGAAGTTTCTTCAGCTAGCTTGCCTGTTTTGTAAGAAGCCGTAGAAGTACTCATTTAAATAAGGGCAATGCCACGTAGATTCTTCCAGACCCACTGTTTTTACTTTCAAGGAGAAGTGCAGGACACTAGCCCAGAACTTCTGACGTCATCTCCCAACTATTTCTGCTGTGTGTTCTTTTCTCCAAGCTCGTGGAGAGGAATATTTTTTTTTACGTCCTGGCTAGGAACGTTCTAACTCTCGCTTGGCAGGTCTTGAGTTAGGTCTTCCTATTCCCTTCCTTTCTAAACCCTAAACCGACCTCCAGCAGAACTAGGGCATCTTCTCCTACCTGCTTCCTCACGTCGGGCAGGTCGGGGCGGTTTTTCTGCAGGACCCTGGCTGCGCCGACGGGAAGCCGCAGGGAGTGGAGCGTGGCTCTGCTTCTGGCCCCGCTTCCCCTCAGCGCAGCCCAGCTCTGCCCCCTGGGCGGACAGTCCCCGTGGCCCCATTCCCAGCTCCCCCAGAGCCACTTTTTAGGACCCAGGTTATGCCACCAAGTTCGCGGCTGGTCGTGATGGTGGGAACAGCCGCTCCGATAGAAAGAGCACCGTGTCCTCGTGCAGATGGGCCCAAGGAAGGGCAGTCAGTACCGCAGGCTGTTCATCCCCGTGTCACAAGCGGCAACCTTGGTCGTCGCGATCAGGGGATGGTAAGTTTTTAATAAGGAGCCTTTTCAGACAGAATTTCCTTTAGAACAGCTTGGAGTTCTCGGGGAGTTCCCACTTCTAGTCTGCATCCTCTTTAGGACGGCTTGCGTTGTGTAGCCTTGAGCAAGCGCCCATCTCAATTTTTCTCTCTCTTAATGCAGTTGAATAATACTTGCTACACCTTCCTTCATACTTCCAGCATTTTGAGAGATCTTGACCTTGCATCCCAAAAAAAAAAAAAAAAAGTTGTTTGTCTCTTGACACAGTGAGCTAGTTAAAGTACAAAGGGATAAAACCTCCCTATTAATGAAACTGGCAAATGCCTTAGGGTGTTAAGATATAGAGTCACATATACAGAACCCTTCAATCTACTTCATCGTCCTGTACATTTTCTAGGGATATTTATCCTTAGACCAACGCATACAACTCCCAAGGAAATCAGAGCATGGCTGTATGCATTTTCTCTGTTGATCTTGTGCAATATGCTAGAAACCGTGCAAACCAGACCCTTCAGACACAGGCCTCGCAGTGCCCAAAGCATTTAGTGCTATTTTTGCTTTGACTTTGGTATTCAATGTGTGCAAGTGGAGGGAATGAGAGAGAAAATGAGAGGAGAGGAGAAGAATACGCTTGTGAAATCTACTGGCTGTGTAGCGTTACTGGTTAACAGCCTGCCTTCTCCCTGCGAGTTGTTTTAATTTGCTGTTGCTATGGTAAAAACAAATCAATATCACATGGCTACCAGCCAGTCCCGCTCGCGGAGAGCCACGGAGATTCGAGATCAGATACTCACGCTTCCAAGCAGGGATTGGGAGAAGAGGATTTAGATATTGAGTTTGAGGGATTTCCTTATGGGAGACTGATAAGGCTCAGGCTCGCACGCGTTTTCTCTTGCTTTCTTCCTGCACTTTCCTACCCGTAACAAGAAAAGCTGGGTATTGTATGTCAAGGAGACGTCAATAAGAAAAGAAAAAAGGAAGGCCTACTGATCTGTTTACATTTTCCAAGATGACCAAACACATCATCAACATAGAAGGAGGCTGGCCACGTGGCAGGTGGCAAAGGATTCTGATTAACGAAGAGGTGGGACACCTGCAGGACGTGTTGGTTGTGAAAACATAGTTTGGGGTCTTGAGTAGCTCCAGGTACAGCTGCACAGGAGAGCTGGTAGGTCAGAAACAGTTGTGACTGCCGTGTCGGGCAGAGAAAGCTGGCATCCCTGGGGAGCAGGTGGGCAGGGGGGCGAGGGGCGTTATGGAAAGATAGGGAGGTGTGAGGCATCAGTGTCAGCCCGTAGCAAAGTCACGAGAAAGCTGTAGGTCCAAAGGCAGGCCAGGTGAGCACGGAAGCCCGGGGGGAGAGCAGCACAGGGGCAGGACACTTAGCTCCTCTCATCAAACCTGCCTGAGGCCCAGCCTGAAGGCCCAGCAAAGAAAGAGAGGAAGTGGCTGTGAAGAGAAGTAAAGATGTCATGTGCCCAGGCATACTTTCTGGAAGGAACCAGATGGGCACATATGTCCACTGCTGGTGGAGCAAGGAACTTGGTACTTCATGCTCTGCTTCATTTCAGAAGAATGATGCAGGAAGACTTAGCTGGGCTTTGTAAATTAGTTGCAATACTGTTTTTTTCCTCCAGATTTTTACTCAGCTCAGTTGTTTTTTTTTGTTTTTTTGTTTTGTTTTGTTTTGTTTAATGTGCACAAACTGTTAGTTGCAGCTGTGATAATATTCATAGTAAGGAGCTCAAGGTGGCGTCACGGCTGGCCTGCATCAGGCCATGCCTCCAGTTGCTCAGCCTTGTTGAGCTGAAGCTGGTCCCCGCTCTGTCGCTGAGAGTGAACACAGGTGTGAAAGGCAAGGCCATGGGGTTTCTTCTGAGATCCAGAGCCACGGTGCTGATGGATACGTTTTCGGCTGGCCTGCTCCCCTCAATATGGCAGAAACGCTTGGTAATAAAAGTGGACCCACGATTTACCTTAGTGCTCTGACAAAGATTGCATTGTCTCCGAGATCCTAGGTCGGTATATTCCATCAATCAGTCAACAAGTGTTTATTAAACACCTCTTGGCTCCCCTGGCTTTTGCCATTTGGTTAGAACAAGTCAATTACCTAATAGCTAACTCTGAGTATGTGCAAAATGTAGGACAGAAAGAAACAATGCAGAATTGTAAGTTTCAAAGACTTTACTAATAACTTTATTGGCTAACATTAATTTAACGTTGTTAACCGTCAGACATTAATTGTAGGTTTGAGACAGTTTTGGTGTTTGGGGGAGGTATAAGAGAAGGAGTTTTGAGTTTTAACTCTGTAATTTCTTCCCCTCTACTATATTTCTCAGCATAATACTGTTTAAATAACATATCATGATGTAAGATCAGCAACAGACATATGAGAATGCCGCCTCCACAGATCCAAAATATGAGGTATTGAGAGCATCCCCCCCGTCTCAGCAAGCTGAGAGAGAGCCCCGAAATGACTAGGGAATATGGGTGCATCGTCCAAAACAATCTGAGCCATCAATCAACAAAAGGAAATCCTAGACCCTCTCCCACACTTCTGAGCCTCGGGGTGGCTGAGATCTCACCGTCCCCATCGCAGCAAGGAAACCTGATTCCTGACCCTGGAGGGTTAAACTCCACCCCCCGCCCCCCACACACCTCTTTTTTAAAAGCACAGTTACTTTAAAAAAAAAAAATCTATTTCCCTTTTTAAACACAAAGTTTTCGTGTTGCTTTGTTTTTCACCCTAACATCAAAATTAATGTGTGTTCTCTGGGCACAGACAAGCCACAAGGGAAGGAGCCCAGTTTGGGAAGAGCTGGGAGAGGAGACTGAGGGTGTCAGGGAGCCTCAAGAATTCTTTCCAGCGATGGGTCCTGGCAGGCAGATGGGCAGGTGCTAAGGTCCAGGAGCATCGAGGCGAGCTGGTTGCCAGAGAAGAGCTTTTGGGGGGGGGGGGCGCGGTGAGCCATCTCAGAAGACAGCAGACGGAGGCAGGAGGCATGGAAGACGCCGCAGGTCCCTGGGCCTGAGCAGTTTGCAATCCACACTAGCTGGGGCAAGAGACACCCACAAACAAGATAAGAGCAGCTCAGCACACAAATGCCTTCAGAAGGATAATTAGCATATGTATAGTTCTGTACCCTCTCCAGAGGGCTTCCACAGACTTTATCTCAATTAACAGTTCAAACAGAGGGTTAAAAACTGGGAGCCTAAAATTAGAGTACGCCTGTGAGGATGTACTAGGTAAAGCTTCTGGCGGAGATGAGTTATAAACCGGATTTTTAAAACTTTTGTTCATTGATTTTTTTTTCAGTGTTGGATTTGCATTTAGAAAACCAGGAGACACGTATGCGTGTCACCTTCTCCCGTCCCCAGATGCTTTCTTGGACAACTACACTTACAAACTAGTACAGTAGGCAGTCCGGATGTGGCAGCAGAGCAGGAGAGTTTGGTTGGCTTCACTTGCCCAGCTCTGACTGCTCAGAAGTCATTAGGGGACAAAACCTACACTGGTTTCATGCCCCAACCCAGGCACACAGTAGCAGCGTGAGTCTGGCTACGACTGGCAAGGAGGTGCTTCTAGAACATAAAATTCGTAAATGGTTGTAAAAGGCTCACAGGTCAGGGAAAAACCATAGTCAGCAATGAACCCCAAATTCAAAGTAGTCCATTTGCCCATTAGAGCACCTCACTGAGTTCTCTTAAGCCTGTTAAAGGGGTCGGGGCAGAAATTAATATTTTAGTGGCATGTGTCATCAACTAGGTGCTTAACACACATATCTTGTGTATTTTGAACCTTAAAAGAACTTCTTGAAGTTAATGTTATCCCCGCAAAGTTAATGCTGGCCAACAGAAGTTCTGAAAGTTTCCAGAACACACCCGTGATCCCACAGCTGGTATTTGGCAGAGCCAGTATTTAAACTCAGGCCCGATCATACCTCCAAACCCTACAGGGAGGCAGCACCATGTTTTCAGCTGAGCAAATAAAATAGAGAAAATAAAAATAATTTATTTGCAGAAAGAAAGCTCAAGGTGAAGGTAGGAGGCCGATTATTTTAGAAATCCCAGATGTACCTTATATAGTTTACATTATGATACATAAATACTGGGTGTAATAACACTAATATCTTACTTCATATATCGTTTCTGGTTTTATGCTTATCGTCTCTTTTGATGGCCACAAAGTCCCCTATTTGTCCCCATCTGATAAATTAAATAAAAACCAAATCTGAGTGAGGTTAAGCAATGTGCTAAAAATCTCACTAGCCAAAAAGCGGAAAAGCTGGTCCTTAAAACTGTGGGAATCTGTGCCTATGATATTCAGTGAGATCAAATAGTCTTTCAATGAAATGTCACTGCAGCCTGACTTGGAGTTTTCTTGCAATGGATGTTGCATAGTGAACTAGAGCTCCACCCAAGCAATTTTGGGAAGACAGTATGTTTTTAATTAAGATATTGAATTATTTTTTAAAAATCTATCAATTTCGGGCATCCTAGATGCGAGCTTCACCTAATCAACTAAAAAGTATTGGTGAAGTATATATTATGTCAGTGATTTACTGCTTATAGTTTTCGATGCTCTGGGAGTTCAGGAAAGTGGAACTCCTTTTGGGTTGGGGTACTAGATAAGCCTTCGAAGAGGAAGAGATACTTCCTCTAGCTCTCTATGGATATACTTTCTCTAGATCAGTGTTTCTACAATGGGATGTTTACACCCCAAGCCTAGGGCAAGGTCATCATCTCCGTGAGGAAAGGAAATAGTCGAAATTACATCTTATATGTTATTTAACCCGTCCTTTTAAAATGTCACTTTTCACATGTTTGATAATGTATGTAGCATATTAGTAGTGTTATGCAAGTATAACATTTATAAATAAGTAACTAACCTTATAATGGTTGTTCCTGCACGAAAGTATTTTTCTGATGGGGATATATGATCTAAAAAGTTTGGAGAGGACACTAGTCACAAATAGAGGAAGGAAGATTATCTCTAGAAGGGAGGAACGGCGTGATGTAATGTAGGGGCCAGTGTGGAACTTTGAAGAATAGGGATTAAATGCTGGGAAATAAGCATTTTTTCAGCGTGGAAATAAGTTTAGACAGAGTGGGGGAGTGAGAATATGGGAGAACTAAAGAGCCATGTGGAAGAGCTTCATTTGTTACCTGCAGCATCATGTCTAATGCTTTACAAGGATTGAATTGAACTTGTGAGATCAGGTTAGAGGTTAGAAAATTTGTTAACAGGTGATGCCACTGGCCGGAAAACTTTTGCGATGTTTCAGGCATCGCGCGGGAAGGAGTTGGCTTAGAATGGCCGTGTGAGGATGGAGGAGAAAGGGCAAATCTAAAAGATGTCTTGAAGGAAAAATAATAGAGGCTAGTGAGAGCTCAGAAGAGCCAAAATGACACTGAAGTTTCTAGCAGGAGAAATATCTGTGGGACCCTAACAGAAAATGGGGGTAGATGGAAAAAGGGGCCCATCATGGGCATGGGGTCAGGGGAGGGAGGGGAGGATGAGTCTTGAGTTTTGAGTGCTGGTAATGGTGTTTTAGCTAACGATGGGTCATCGAAGTGGGTCATCCGTAGACATTTGACAACATGAAATGGAGAACAGCTTAGGCACCAGGCCGCAAATGCAAACTGAGACACACCGGTGTTGAAGCCATTGTTGAGGCCAGGAGTGCTCACTGCCTCCAAGAAGAAGGGAACATAAATGGAGACAGGGAGATGATCAAGGATGAGCCTTGGGGAAGACTGCCTGGGCCCAGAAGAGAGTAAGAGCTAGCAAAGAATCAGGAAAACACATACCCACAAAGGAGAAAAACTGTCAATCAAAAAATAAGTAACCGGGCTTCCCTGGTGGCGCAGTGGTTGCGAGTCCGCCTGCCGATGCAGGGGACGCGGGTTCGCGCCCCGGTCCGGGAGGATCCCACATGCCGCGGAGCGGCTGGGCCCGTGAGCCACGGCCGCTGAGCCTGCGCGTCCGGAGCCTGCGCTCCGCAGCGGGAGAGGCCACAGCAGTGAGAGGCCCGCGTACCGCAAAAAAAAAAAAAATAATAATAATAATAAGTAACCAAGACCGTTGCGCACCACACCACAGCCTCCATGGCTCCCGCGCTGCATTGTTCCGCCGGGGCTTACCCTCTCTGACACGCGTGCTCAGTCCGTGGTCCTCGTGGAGGCACATATCAGCTCGCTGCCATGGTGAGGGCCACAGAGTATCGGCGGATAAGGAGAACCTCCTGCCTGGGTCTTTCATGTAGATACAGATATAGATATTTGACTATTGAAAAAGTAAATCTTCACTAATAACCGAAAGAAAGCATTTAAAACCAACAATAATTGTTGATCCAGATGTATGCATCTGTAGCTCAGAATATACATTTTGAAGGTATAAGTGGTTAGGACAGTCATTCCAGAGGGATTGGAGATATTGCTGGACACTAGTCCACCTGTTGTCAAAGACCTAGGGTTCATTCATTGCTGGCTCTGGCAGGTCTCAGCTGAACCCAGCTGTAAGGCCTGCTTTGAAGGAAATGAGAAAGTACCCTCATGCCTGCAGCGAGGAAGCCAGAACAGCACTCCTCAAACTTTCGTGTGTACAGCAGACCCTTGGGGATCGGATGAAAACTGTAGCGTCTAATAAAATATTAGCTGTATATGTCCACTATTAAATAATCAGGTATATTAATTTAAAAGAACAAAAACAAACAAACAAAAAACCGTAGAGTCTTGATTCGGTAGATGTGGAGGGGGGTCCGAGATTCTGCATTCCTCCCGGACGGAGATGATGCTTGCTGCTTGCCCTGGAGGCTTTGCTGGCGTAAACGTAGACGGCGGTGGGTCTCCGGGTCTGAGATGATTTTAAAGGAGGCTCTGTGGGGCTGAGGGCCAGGACCTGCTTCCTCCATCCAGGAGGCCTTTCCAGGCTTCCCGGGCTCGAGAGTGGAGTAGAGGTTGAGCCGACTTATCCTGCGAGCCTGGCACCGAAGCTGCTGCGGTCGAGGCCACGAAGGTGGGCCTTCCAGCAGTTTCCAGCAGCTCCGTGGCCACAGCAGCAGGTCTGTGGATGGCGCCCCGTGCCCGCTATGGCCGTTTTCTCTGTGGACACAGACTCTCACCAATGCCCAAAAAGATTTGCTCACTGCCTCCAGGGAAGGCTAGTGTGTCTGTTTCCACGTCTGCTCGAGAGAGATTTTTTCCTACCAAATGTATGTGTTCAAAATCAGCCCTAGACTTTTCCCTCTAGACAGTGGTCGGAGCTGGAGCCTGCGAGTCTGACAGCCTCAGCGGGTTACTTTGGGGAGCTCTGACAAACCCAGCGTTTCCCTTAGGATACTGCCATTCTCCCCTCCTTCCCTCCAAAGAATAGGAAGAGTGTAGAGGAAGTGTTATGTGCAATCAAAACCACATTTGTTTAAACATGTTGGTTTTAAAGTCTCGTGCTATGAGTGAAGACGTTAAGAGAAACGACAGCTGGCTCAGGTGGTGGCTTCAGTGAAACCGTGGACAGTCTTAGATCTTGTTTCATGTCCGTCTGCCTTCCCTGCCCTCGAGATCCTCATTTTTCTGCATGTCCAGCATGTGGCCCCCTCTTTCCTAGCACCAGGAGTCCCCGCTAGCCGGATTTAGAGAAAGTGTTCCCTGCCCAGATGCCCTTTTAGCCCCCACACAGACGACCGGTATTTTTATGCATTTTTAATCTACCAATAACCTTTTAGGACTGAAAGGAAACAAGTATTTATTGAGTGTCTACTATACGCCAAGCCCTCTGCTGAGAGCTTTATGTACATCAACTCAGTTAAACCTTTCTACGAAGAAAATAAAGTCCCGGGAGGCTGAGTTCCTTGCCAAGGTCACACATGAACAAGTGACACAGAGCAGGGGGTGAAACTCCAGTTGGCAGGTCTCCGAACACCCAGACCTTTTCCAACGGTGCTTACTTGGGGGTAGCAACAAAAGGGGCTTGCTTCGGGAAAGCTTCTCTCTCATTTGCACGTACTGTTAGCAGAATTCACTAAACGGTTAGATAGAACACAAACAAGCAATTCCTGGCAGGCCGGGCAGGCATGAGCTCAGTTTTAGCCACGAGTTCCTGCTCACAAAGGGACCTGGGAAATCTCCAGGGACAGCTAGAGCATCGTCTTCATTATTTGTTGTGATTAGCGGGCCTTTTCCTTACTCCTGAATCTCCTTTGTGTCTGTGTGCGTGTGTCTGTGTGTGTGTCTGGGTGCGCAGGAAGATGCTTAAAGAAAGACCTCGTCCGAGGTGTCTTCTAGATACTTTCAATTGCTAACACGCTCGTTATCAGCTGCGGGCCTGTGCGAAAGCGAGAGGCTTTGTGTTGCTGCGGTTTGCTACCCTCTAGGAGGACTTAGAAATCCCTTTTCCTTGCCATCGACTTCCCTGTCCTCGTGCGGGGCTGTTTACGCTCACGCGTGTCACCCATTCTCCGGCAGGGGCGCGTGGACCTCCTCTCTGGCTGCATCTCCTGACCATCCTCGCGCCGCAGGCTCTCCTTCTCCCTTGCTCTGCCGGCTCCTGAGCTGACCCATGACCTCTTTCCCCGGGTTCTCTTCTCTCTGCCAAGGCTGTACCTGGCACCCCTCCTAAATGGCGCACAGATGCCCCATGTCTCTGGGGTTCTAGTCACACCCGACTCTTAGCTGGTAGAAAGGACTCTCTATGTGCCCCCTTAGGAAGCCCATCATTTGAACCCTAAGGTATCAGCTTCCTGGCAGCCACCACAAAGACCGTCCCCTCAGGAAACAAAACAAACCCTATCTCTGGAGTTTCCCTGTTTCTTTTCTTCAAAGTTCCCTGTTGCAGCTAAGCTGCAATTACGAGGCAGCCTCAAAGGGACCAGCTGCCCCGGGGGCTGCTGGGAGCCACGCAGAGCCTTGGCCACCGCGTCTCTCTTCCTCTGGGTGCTCAGGTATCAGAAGGGTGAGAGCTGTGGGGGAGACATCGGGGTCGGCAGAGGAGCTCTGCACACTCCACCAGATTCTGATCGCCCCTCCGAGAGCCACCCAACTGACAAAACCCACAAGTGTACCATGAAAAGCAGAAGGGAATCCCAAGATGGAAGGAATTGGCGGGATTATCTGCACAATTCGTGTCTACCCTCTGCCACGGCCCTGCCAAGCAGACGTAACTGCTGCTCATCCATCTCTATATGCCGGACAATCACGACCCCATGACGCATACACGCACAGTCACGACCCCGTGACGCGTACACGCACAGTCACGACCCCGTGACGCGTACACGCACAGTCACGACCCCATGATGCGTACACACTGTAATACTTTGTTATAAAATTCTTCCTTGTGCTGAAACGAGATGTGACTCTCCATGATCTTCACTGCTCAGCCCTTGTTCAGGCCTTTGGATTGACCCTAAGCAAGTCAAATGCCCCTTCAGCAGACGAGCCCCTTCACATATTTAAAGATAGCAAACAAGCTTCCTCTGATAGGAGCAGCTGGCACTGCCTATTATTTTCAGGAAAGAATAGTTTATTTCTGCAACCGAAGATACTCAGTTTTTCTGGCAGCTTTGTCACGTTGCTGACCCATATTGGTATTGTACTTGAACCTTGAACCAGCTGTGGTGGAGAAGCGGGTGGGGCTCTCCATCTTCCCTCAGCTCTGTTCAGGCCTGAGCACAGTGTGGAAAAGGTGATGGATGGAGGTGAAGGGGGGAGGGACAGACAGCTTCCCCAACTGCACGGAAGGGTTGAAAATTGTCTTCCGTTCCAACAATAGGCTCTAGGCACCTGGAAATGCCTGGCAAGTTCCTGGGCATTGACTTGCGAAACCACCCATAGATAGATAGATAGATAGATAGATAGATAGATAGATAGATAGATGGATAGATAGGTAGATAGATAGGTGGATAGATAGGTGGATAGATAGATGAATAGATAGGTGGATAGATAGGTGGATAGATAGATGGATAGATGGATAGATAGATGGATAGATAGGTGGATAGATAGGTGGATAGATGGATAGATAGATGGATAGATAGATGGGAGATAGATAAGAAATAGATAGATATAGATTAACATATATGTATCTATATAATACACTCACATAGATAGAGATTAATAAAGATACACCTATAGATATAGATGTAGATTACTGTATAAATAGATGGTTATAGATACAGATTAATATTTAAATATACAGATAGAGATAGGTAGATAAAGATATAGATAAATATATACACAGCTATATAGATTAGTATATATACATAGAGATTGATTGATAGATGATAGAAAGATAGATAAATGATAATGTTCATACAGTTTGAATACCACATTAAGGCAGTTTTCAGAGGTAAAGTACGTGTTTGGGGTTTCCTTTTGTTTTGTTGCGTTTATCTTCTGGCACGACAAAAGGGCAATCGTTTTAGCAGTAGCTCCGAGTCTTCCAGAGTTTCTCTGCGGCTCTCAGCACAGTCCTCAGCCGCTTAGAGACACACTCTGCCATCAGTAGATGCCAAGGTCACCGAAGGAACTAATTAATCCCAGCTCCAGTGAACAGCAGGCTGCACTAACCTGCCCTGCTTCCTCTGAGTGGGAGAAACCAGGAAGGATTTGCTCCCTCAGCTCTGCCCCGGCCTGCTCAGGGCCTCCCTGAACAAACAAAGGGAGGGAGGGAAGGCTGGTAAACCATTTCCCGACTGACTGGCCAGGTTTCGTCTAGAGAAAGCCTGGAGAAAGCCTGTTCTAAGGCTTTAAAACTTGAGTTGCGATAAGCCCTCCAGTTTTTCTTAGGAAAATTCCCAGGTTGATAATTAACCTGAAGGTCCCCAGGCCTCCCTACTCTATCACAGCACTGCCTTTTTTTTTTTTTTTTTCTTTACTGCTAGTTTCACTAATGTCCTCTAAACCCAGCCAGCACTCTTTGCCTTGTTGAAAATTTGCCTTTTTAATTAAACCTCCAAATTTTCCAGCTGACCACTAGGGAACAGGAAACTTTTTCCCCCTCAGGGTGAAACTGATGTCATATAACCCAGACCACACTAAATAATTGATCAGAAAAAAATAATTGAGAGGAGTGATGATTTGGGGAAACACTGCCGGGCCGACAACCCAAGAGGTGAAGTTGGAGAAGGTTGCGGTTCAGACATTGTGGATCCCGGAGTTAATAATCGTCCCCTTAGCCAGATACATGCTGCGCCCCGAGTTCATTGTTCTGCGGCTGTGGATTTTTATTGGATGTTCTGATCCCTTCCTTCCAGCTTGAGAATGAGTGTGGAAAGTAACGGAGAAGCTCGGACATGGCCTGCGCGCCTTGTCAGGTCAGCAGTCCGGGGTCAGTGCCGCCGCGTTTTAGCCCCTGGTCCTCAGTGGGTCCCCCCCCGCCCCCCGCCCCAACCCACCGCAGCTGCTACAGCGGGATGGGCATCAGTCTGGAGTTAGTTTCGCCTTACAGATTGGCAGGACCAGCAAATCCTGGAGTTAGGGCTGTGACACTCTCCATCTTGCTCTCTGGTTCAAAACTGAAAAAAAAAAAAAAAAAAGAAATCAAAACCATGTGTTCAGTGCGGTATCAGGCTTCTAGTGAACACTGTGCTATGAAATAATAATCAGAGACGTAGCCCCGTATCCGGAGGCCTGGGGAAGAGGAGCCGGCCTGCTCCAGCCAAGCTGAGGCAGGTAGGGAAGGGCGATTCCCTTTGCTTCCTTTCTCGAAATGGCCTGTCGCTGGAATGCTTCCAGCTTCTAATGGGGAAAGCAGAGCAAGGCTGCGTTTACCGACTTATTTCCCTCCTTCACATCTCCCTTCTTCCCCTCACATCTTCAGGATTGAAAATTAGAAACACTTTTCTCCTACACACAAAACTACTCCCTCACACACACTTTTTTTTTTTTTTTTTTTTCCCGCTTTGAAATGGCAATTGCTGCCAGAAAAGTCTTCTCAAAAAACACACGCTGTCCTGGCCAGAACAAAGGGTTAACTTCAACTGGAGCCAGCTAGTTAGACGTAGTGGCTAGCTAAGGAGAGGGCTCACCCTTTGCGGAAAGGGAGGTTATGACCCAGAGAGACGCCGGCGGGGCAGCCGGGGTCCTGCTAAGACGTGACCTCTCAGTCTGGGTGTAGGTGTTCACTTGGTGGAATCCAGCGAGCTGGACACTTAGGATAAGGGGTAGGTCTTTTAGTCTTTCCTGCCTGTAAGAAAACAATTTTAAATGTAGCTGGCCGCCGGGTGCTGCCTGTTATCAGATCAACGAAGAACTAGTCGGAAGGTACCCCTGTTTCCTTCTTTTATTTCCACTCACGTCTCCCCACCTTATCTGTTTCTCTCCTAAACTTCTGGCCTTCCGAAGTGGGGCTCCATGCCCTCTAATAACAGGAACCATGAAGCCCTATAACGTCCTACCCCCGGGCCAGTGGAAGTTAGTGCTTCAAATGCAAACTTGAAAGGAAATCATCAGTGTTAAATAATAATGACGCTAATCATGATAGTAATAATAAGGCCACTTGGTCATGGTGTACAAAACATCTACTTTTCTCTCCCTGTTTTTATGTTTTACAAACACATGAAAGTTTTGCTTAAAAGGTTTTGGGGTTTTTTTTTTATCCTATTTGGCAGTCAAGACTAGTGGGAGGAAGGGACGCCCTGGAGACCCCAGATGGCAGTGCCCTTTGCCCTTTCGGGGGACTGCAGGTCTCAAAAGATAAATAAGGGTGGCGGAGGACGGCCAGAAGCCACAGCTTGCGGATTGTTGGCGTGGATTTGAATCCTGGCCCCCCCTGCTTACGGTGAACAAAAGTTACCAAGACGCTTGGAACTTGGATCTCCTGGTTGGCACGAGTGAAGATCATCATGACACGTCTCAGGATTTTTGTGATGATTCTGCTGAAACAAGGTACCGGAAGTGCCCGGCACACTGTGAAAGCCCCAGTGTCCGTGGGAGAGACAGAATCACTGTTAATTTCATCTTCACCTGCTTGGCCAGAGCAAATGTGCTCCACTTAGTGAAGTTTTCTTGGCTACAGAAAAGTTTGCAGAGAAAAAGAATGCTGTGTGAAAGGTCACGGTCTTCAGTTTTCCTCACTTCCTTTTTTCTCATGGAATTTATGCGCTAGAATAACAGATAAAATGTACAAATAAATCGCCTTGGTGAAGGTAATCCGTGCCTCAGGGCGGGTGTAAGGCGTCGTTGCAGAAGGTTACCTGCTGGCCGGGCGAGGCGAGGAAGGCTTCCCGGAAGATACAGCCTCTGACCCAGCGTGTGAAGGAAGGGCTGGACCACGGCGCATGCGCTTGGGGAGCGCCCGTGCAGCTGTCCGTGGAGCAGGGGGCAGAGTCTAGGGAGTACTCGCGGGGGCAGAGCTAAAATGCTTGCAGGACCCTGAATGCCAAGCTGTAGATTTTGAACTTTACTCAGAGTGCAGCAGAGAGCCACCAAATGTTTGCGAGCAGATGAGTGATGACGTCAGACACTACCTGAGGGAGAGAATTCCGTGAGCGCAGTTTACCGCCGAGAACCACAGGCACCCAGGCGTCACGGAGGCGTGAGCTGAAACAGTGGCAGTGCAGCTTGGCGGGAGGCGAGGTACCCCTGTTTCCTTCTTTTATTTCCACTCACGTCTCCCCACCTTATCTGTTTCTCTCCTAAACTTCCGGCCTTCCGAAGTGGGGCTCCATTCCCTCTAATAACGGGAACCATGAAGCCCTATAACGTCCTACCCCCGGGCCAGTGGAAGTTAATGCTTCCACGATCCTAAGATCGTGGGCAGGACTCGTGGCAGCCGAGGGACAAGGGGGGAGTCCATGAAGGGAGCTTGCAGGAACGTTCATGATGCCAGTGACAGACGCTCCCCAGAAGGCGTGGGGGAGGGAATCAGATTGGTTCCGGTCCGCAGAAGCTTGAAGTGAAGTTGGAATGTCCTCGTGGAAGTGTAGGCCGTGGCTTCCGTGGAGTGCAGAGCTAAATGTACATTTGGGATGCATCCACAGAGGAGCGGTATCTGCACTCATAAAAGGAGTTGAGATCCCTAAGGAAGCAAGCGTGATCTAGAAAATGGGCGATGGCACAGGCCTGCGGAAGGTTTACGTTTAACGGCATTTCCTAGGCACACTCCCGCTGGCAAAGAAATCCAACGTCAAGAGCATTTCAGAGGGCAGGTGCTCCTTGGAACAGGTGTGTGGGCCTCAGGGCGTCTCCCCTTTGCCTTTGGGTCGGTGAGAAGAGATCAGTCTATTCACTACAGTAAGTCCCCTACAGACGAACGAGCTCTGTTCTGAGAGCACATTCGTAAGTCCAACAAAGTTAGCCTGGGTACCCAACTAACACGATCGGCTGTATAGTACTGTACTGTAAGAGGTTTATAATACTTTTCACACAAATAATACATAAAAAACAAACACACACACAAAATAAAACATTTAAAATCTTACAGTACAGCACCTTGAAAAGTGCAGTAGTCCAGTACAACAGCTGGCATCCAGGGGCTGGCACCGAGCGAACAGGCAAGAAGAGTTACTGACTGGAGTGGGGGAGAGGAGGTGGGAGATGGTAGAGCCGAAGGATCGTCAGCAACAGGAGACGGAGGGCGAGCTGCCATGTCACTCACGCCCGACGCCGATGGCACACACGTTTGCATCTTTGAAAGTTCGCAACTTGAAGGGTCGTGTGTAGGGGACTTACTCTGTCCTAGAAATAACACCGATCAGTGGTACAGTATGAATGTGTATTACGGTTTCCTAAAACCAGGTGATAGTGGAAAATAATGCCAGAGAGTGGTGACTGGGCAGCTGAACAGCCAGGTACCAGGAGAGTGGAAAGCCAAAATCTTCAGGGAGGGGCTGTGGAATATTCAGAACAATCAAAGGAGAGATGAAGGAAGTGGAGGAGAAGCAGGGTTAAGATAAGACTGTGTAGGTTTGTCGGAAGGTGGGCTGGGCTGGCTGTTGGCACCTGGTGCTGCTTGAAGCCCGAGGAGGCTGCAGGGGATAGATGGGCTGAGACCACCGGGGGGAAATCATTTGTGAATATCTGTAGGGAACAGGTCTGATTCTGCTCTAAAAGGAAAGGGGGAAAACGTCAGACATATTTGAAGGAACGTGTAAGTTGAGGTCTAAATGCTTCTCCAGGGAGACTCCAAGAGGCCTTTGCCTTGAAATGAATCCTGCTCTATTCAAAATAACCATCGTGGGGTGAGGCCAATACACTGCATCGATCCCCAATTATTAATTAAAGATGAGCTTTGCATCACTGCAGGCCTAACTAAAATGCAATGAATGCCACTTCTTTCTAAAGTGCTATACCAATGTTATTTGTTTGTGGCTTTGTTATTTACTCATCCTCCTTAGCTTTTTCCTTCATCTCACTGGGTTCAGCAAAAAGAGAATCCGTGGGCCTAGCACTCTTTTCTGGAATAACAATCTGTCAATAGAGATATCACATGTGGAATATTTTTAAAGCTCCTTATTTTAGTAATCCTCGTGCAATTTAAACTAGAACCAATGTCCGGTAAGAAGTAGGTGTTCGATAAATGTCTGTGGGACACGATTGAATGATTAAAGTATTTTATAATTGAGGCAGGCCTTTCTAGAGATGATTATTAGCCACGAGTCATACTTACAGTAATACATAGTCCATCATCCACCCAAGTACACCCAGAAGTTTCTATCACAGACACAGAGAGAATGCATTTCCCCCCAGAGATTGTGCACATTTGTATAAAGTTGTCGTTTAGTACTGGAGAGGGGCCAGCTAAACCTTGACCCCTTCAGCTAGGGCTCTTTTTTCACTGAAACTTCACAGAAGAAGTTTTGCTGATGAAGGCAACGGGCAGAGAGAGACGAAGGGTGAAATGCATCAACTGGGGAGTTATCCGGAGTGCCCAGACTTTGAAAATAAGTTTTAGTTGCTTAGTTGCTCTAGGACAGATACTTCTGATTATGCTTAGCTGCACAAAATGTACAGCACATCTCACAAAACGGATTTTGGCCTATTTATTCGCACTCGGGGGCCACTTGCAAGCTAAGTAAAAAATAAATATGCCCACAGTCCAGGCCACAATGAGCTCTTGTAGCCACTGGGACAAGGTCGTCTGTCTGCACTACATTCGCTGCCCCACCCAACTCTAACCTCAGGAGAAGAAAGAAGTTGTGTTTTCTTTCTGAACCCATTTCAAAAGCCCTTACCAGTTACTCCAAACCCTGGTTTCATTGGCTGCACAAACTCTTGGCAAGCTTGTTAAAAAAATAAAACAGATGACAGATTCCTAGGCCTCAGCCTCTGAGATTCTGACTTGGGACGTCTGGGGTAGGGCCCAGGAATCTACATTTATTGTAAAACCACAGAGTGATTTGAACACAAATGACTAACAGACCTCCTGGCACAGAGGTTAAGAGACAATTCAAACCCTGCATTCAGATTATGGCTGGGCCACAGACTAGATGCACAACTTCAGACCAATTACAAAATGTATTTGAACCTCAGTTTTCTCATCTTTAAAATGAGGGTAGAAAAGAAAAATAAAAAAAAAAAATTAAAAAAAATGAATTTAGTTGCTAGACATGTTTTATAAAGTAAGTCCAAAATATAATTGTATTGAAATTGTAAATATTTTCATTAAGGGCTTTACATGTCAATGAACATGTAAAGGAGAATATCTTTAAAAATATGACTGGTAGGGCCAGAAGAGAAATATAGTGTATTTTAAGACCCTTTGTTGTCTCTTGAAGATATCTCTCGTACTCAGAACAATTATCTGGTGTTGTAATTGTTAAGATGGAATTTGGATTAATAACAAAGCTTATACTTATTTTATTCTTCTGTTTAACATGTTTACTATAAAATAAACAATGTGCAAAAAAATAAATAAATTAAAAAAAAATAAAATGAGGGTAGTAATACTCACTTCTTGGGGTGATGGTTAGGATTGCATGAGATTACCCGTATAAAGAACTTTCTCTACGGCACAGAATAAACACTCAGTGCAGAATATTTGGGTATCTTTCTCTGGGTGGACATGAAGGTACTGAGGACAAACCCTCAGTTAATGCTACATCACCTCTAAACAGTTCCAGAAAGGGTAGGGGCTTCACCACGACTCTTTCTGCAATTTCTTAAAGTCTTGTTATCACTCACAGACTGCACTATTTTCTCAGCAAAATGCAACAAGGCTTTATAGTTTACAAAATAATGCTGTACCAGACTTTGGGGAAGGCTTATATTTGGTAAGGATGGTAAGACACTGGAGCATGTTACCCTGGACTGAAGGAATGCTGTTGCTTTTGAAAACAGGAGGACTGAGCCACTTTCAAGAAGCTTCATACAGCGTGTGTGTGAAAGTGGAGCCCTTAGCCCAGCTCTGTGACTGCCTGTGCCTTGAGCTGTTCTGGCAAAGATAAAGTTGATTCTGTCCCCACTCAGGCTGCTTTTAGGTCGTTGAAGCAGACGGTAACTGGCTCACGTGGAGACTAAATTCCTGAACGTAAACTTTTGGAAATGAATGAATGATGAATGAATGAACTTCCTCTGAGGCCCGGATACACTCCTGACATCTGCCAGTCCATTCTGGCCCTTTGGTCCCTGAGGAAAGGTTGACTCTTTGTTGCTTAGAGAATAAATAAGCAAGGACTGCTCCAAGGTGTTTCCTGCAACCACGTGCTCCTTCCTTCCTGGATGTAGTAACCCAGTTGCCTGTGTTGGAAGGCTCAATGTCACATGTCCTTTTTTTTTTTTCCCACTGAGAAGCCATCAACAGCAGAAGTCTTTTCACAAGTTAGATGCTTGCTGGGTGCTCCGGGTCATGAGATCTGGGTCACACACAAACAGGAGGAAAGAAGTGTGGTACAGAGTCCATCTGATCAACACACAGGGAGAAATAACAGAAAAGTGAAAAAGAAATTCAAAAACAGAGGTTGGAGTGCAAAGAGAAATTTATGATACTCTGGGATAGAAAAGTCTTAGTTTCAGCTCGGTATATCTGCAAATCTTCAAATTCATTGTGAATCATTTTCAAAAGACTCATTCCCTCCATTCAGAATGTACTGATGAAAACCCAACTGTGTGCCTGTCCGCAGATGCTATGGAAAGCAAGCAAAATGAAGAGGATTGGTAGCTAGCAATTGTGCTGAGGTGTTAAGACATACACGTGCATGCCTATCTCGAAAATACACACACACACACACACACACACACACACACACACACACACACACACACAATGGAGAACCCTAACTGTAACTCTTTTTGGATTAAGGGCCCCAGGCACTTAACTGCTTAATCTAAGGCAGGAGGGAGGGAAAGGCCATTAGAGTTAAGCCAATTGGGCCTGACTCCAACTGGAGTGACTCCTGAGTTGAGAAGGATGCCTGGATTTAGATAATTTTGAAGGAGAGCGGAACACATCCCATATCAAAGGCAACCATTTAAACAAAAGCCAATAGGAGGAAATGAGCTCTTACTGTGTACACACACGGGGCTCCACAGAAAGGAAATTGCCTGATTCAGGACACTTCCGATGCCTGCTGAAGCTACAGGGAAAGGCCTGCGTTCCCACAACCTGGAGAAGGCGTCTTTCTCAACCCAGGGTTGGCTGCAGTGAAATGGGTAGGACTTTAGCAAAACCACCCACTTTCCTGGACCTCCAGAGACTTCGATTACGAAAAGTATCCTTGGAAACCTAAAAGGCATTTTCTTTCTTATGCTCCTCGTGCTTTGGGGTGTTTGGAGATAGGAGAAAGCAGGGAGCAGGCACGTGGGTCAAGTTCCTTCATTCTTCAGGGTCCATCAGCCATCTGAGACACAGCCCGTGCCCTGCGGGGCCACCTCTCTGCTGGGCCCTTGTTGGCTCCCTGGGGTGGGTCAGGCCCACGAGGATGAGGCCCCTTGATCAGCTCAGAGGGATTTTACATCCACGCCCCTCGGTTAGACGATAGTAGCATCAACAGGCTTGCTTCCTGCCGTCTTCTACCCCAAATACAATCCTGACCGTGAGCTTTGGATTTTGCAGGATACAGCCTGGTGCCTGCCTGGTGCTTGTCCCGGGCCCCGCGGGGAACATCGAAACGTAGATGACATTCCTAGTTCCCAAGGACTTTAAGGTCTAGAAGAGGATCATTCATTCCAGTAAACATAATAAGAAATAGGAATTTCCCTGGCCCCTGGAGCCCCTGGGGTAGGGCACCTAAGAGTTGTTAAAAAAGCATGGAACGAACAGAACTTATTTTTTCTCACCTTTGTGTTATTTGATTGACAACTTGAGTACCGTTAAGCTTGGGTCTGTGGGGAGGCTACTATACGTGGCATGTGTTATGGAGTCATTTTCCACTGCCGTCATCCTCTGAAAGGGTGCTGGTGGAAGGAGAAAGGAGAGAAGACTAAGTCGTCTTCGTCTAAGCCTAAGGGCTCCACACCCACCACACGGCCTGTCCCCCTCCCCCCGCCTGAGTGGACGCGCTCCTGTGGTGGAGTCTCCATCCGTTTCCGCCTCGACCCCCAGAGCTTAGGCGCAAGCTCGGAGTGTCACCACCCCAGTCCTCCCCTCCTCCATCCTCCCCCACGTGACTGTCTGCAGCAGTGGCCAGTGGCAGGCGTGGACGGTGGATGTAGGAGAGAAAATTGATCACAAGACAGTGCTCCTTGAACACATCAAGTTTCACCGCAGCTTAGGTAAATTCATCTTCAGTTCACTCTGGAGGATGGAAAATGAAGGCCCTTAAATTTTCTTAGGAACTGCTCTTGGATCATTTATTTATTTGGTCAGTCAATCTGTCAACAGACCCTAGGTGAGTACCCAGACGCTGTTCTGGGTGCTGAGCTAGAAAGATGGGTTAGCCTGGCACCTGGGCTCAGTTGGCTCATGTTCAAGCCAGACTCAACAACAACAAGGTCAACTTCAAGGACATGAGAGGGGGTCACAGTGGTCAGGGAGAGTGAGAGTGGCTCTCTGGGGCAGTGGGGATGGGGGACAGGGTAGGGAATGACTTTCCAAGAAGGGACATTTGATCGGGGACCTTGCGGGGTGCACCAAATGACAGCCAGCAAAGAAAGGGGAGAAGGCTGTCACGATCTCCTAATTAGCATGCTGCTTCTAATTAGTGGCTTCTGAGGCTTATCAAGTCTCATCTATAAACTAAAACTACTAGGCAGGTAGATTTGTTTGTTTGTTTGTTTCTTTCCTCCTACCCTTCAAGGGAAAAAGACACGAATTAAGAGTTAATATGGCAGCAGGTAGCATAATGTAGATGCACCGGAAACAAGACTATTTTATTCAGCATGGAAAGGGCTAGACATTTAGGGAGATTTTTGTCCTCCAGCCTAGATCTTGTTTTGTTATCATTCATCAGAAACAGGAGGGGAAAAGGGTCGAAGTAAAACTTCTCTGCAGATTCCTTCTTGTTCTCCCTACACCACCGTCTCCCACACCATCAAAAAGGCAAGAAAAGGAACCGCGCCCTTCTTTTTGGCCACAGCGTGGACCGTTTCCTGCCCTCCCCGCTGGCTAAAAATGACGAAATAAAAAAAAAAAAAAACAGTTCGTCTCACATGACATTGGATAATGGTGGTTTCAAAATTCCTCATAGTTTAAAGGCATTAGCATGACAGGGTTAGGTCATGGAAATGCTTGCAAAATTCCAATGTGATTCTTTAGTTGTGTTGAATTTATTTCAAATATTACCACATGCCCAAAGAAAAACCCGCACTCATGAAAATATTTGCAGTGAATTTGTTTGCTTGCGTTTCAAACATGTTGACTTTTTTTAGCTGTCCTGAATAAACACAGGCTATAATTTTAAGAGCAACAAATTGAGAGATACAGAGAGAAAAAGAGGCCAGTACCCAGTAATACTGCTGAGTAGATCATGATCAGGAAGGGAAACGTGTCCTCTGGTAAGGAAAAGATGGAAACTAAATAGAGACACAAGTCAACTTAAATTCAGGATGATCCCACCAAGCATTGAAGTTCACTGAGAACCGTGAAACTTTGGCTTTTTCATGTATTAACAGCGCTTTTGTGCCTTTTGTTTTACAATGTAGACCAGCTGATAATGTGCCTTGTTCCTCATTGACTTTGCAATCTCATTCTTTGCCACAGATATAATGGCCTGTTTGTTTTGCCACTAAAGCACACTGGCCAAAGAATCAGACATTTGTTTCACAGGGCTTGTTTTGAAGAAATCAGCTCTCGGTACATCTTTACACTGCTCATAAAAACAGAGGCTTATCTGGGTGAAAGACACCCCAGGTCTGCGCTGGGATAGGCTTACATTTATCCACTACTATAGAAAATGAAATTGAAATATAGTAAAACTTCATTTCAGTCTAATTATGGAAGAGCCTGAATTATAGACTGTTCATAAAGATGTACCCTTTTATTAATTACAGCGACATACAGCAATGTGAACTGGCCAAGACTATTTTATCTCATAATGGCTCTTAAGAAGCTCTTATTAATGAAGAGATAAGAATGATTTATAAGTAGTATTACAGGTATTTATATCTAAATGAATGGTAATGAAATGCCTGAGAAGTTTGGTCTCCTAAGTAGGGTAAATATTCCCGTTAGAATTACGTTAAGACAGTTAATTTTTTCAGCAAGCAGGGCACCCTCTGCCCCCATTTTTCATAAGTAGTTCAAAGGTAACCTTTAGCCTAGTCCTGGGGTGGTTCCAACTCACAAGGGAACGCTAATCGGTTGCTGGTGGCTACCTGCCTAGAAACCTGTTTTGAGAAACTTCTGAGTGCCGAGTGTAGATCCACAGGGGACGAGCACTGGGATCGATTGGTCATGCCTGCTGTGGATGGGAAAGGTGGCCAGAACGAACCTGAGTGACATCCATTTGCTAGCCTGGCGTAGGCCCTTCCGAAGTGCTAGAAAGTTGGAATTCTCACAACAGTCAGCTCCGGAATAGACCGCAAAACGGTAGTAAGTTCCATGCTGCAGGTGACCCAGTTTCTGTGTGTCTCCAAAATCCAGCCATCGAAGGTTCTTTCTGCAAGGGTGGTAGCCATTGAACTATCCTAACTCACTGAAACTCTAAGAAAATTAAGTTGCGTTTACTAAATGTCTGTAAAATGCATTTTTATTTTTACTAAGGTTGAGGAAACAGAATTATTCTGCAACTCTTCTTTCGCTCCTTTCTCCTGAATGTGATATTAGGGGTAGGGTGGGGAGCAGTTAACACAGGAATGAGCCCTTCGAAATGATATTCTGATATTTTGTTATAGTTTAATTTGTAGTCATTACTCTTGCAGTTTTTGAAAGAAAGTGAACAAGTGCTTATTTCCCTCCACTAAAACAAATCGGAAACTCAGGGCCGGGTCCACAGCGCAGCACAATTTTCTTTCATTTCTAGGTTAAGTAACATAATGAATAGAACAGAGGCAAGGAACTAACGCTTTTAAAGCTCCTGCTGTGTTCTAGGCACTTTGACAATTACTTTCAAAATGTTAAATTTTTTTTCTAATTTAATGTTCCTCACTGCCCTGAGAGCTTCATAATAGTGCCTCATTTTATAGATAAGAAAAGTGAGGTTTAGAACATTTAGACGGTTAGTTCAATGTGCAGCTTAAACTGGAGCCAGCCTCTAAAGCTGGCCGAAATTTCTGTTTGGAGTTCAGAATCTAAACAAAACCACTCATCCTAACTTTTAAACAGGACTTTAGCAGTGATGTTTTAATGTATTGACTAATAAGAGTTTTATAACTTTAGCATTTTGAGAGCCCTCAGTAAATGTTGGTTACTATTATTTCGCTCTCCATATACATACACATATTCATACATATATACATCTATATTCGTGGGCTAATGCCCTATTGAACTTCAAATGTTTATTGCAAACCACTTTGCCTTTTTATTTCAAAAAGAAAACGTGAATGCCTACTCTTTGTGTTAGAAAATTATCTAAACCTAGAAAGGGGAAATTTTTATAAGAGGATAAAGACGGTAAAGAATACAATAAAATCAGCAGCATGTGTAAGGAACTAGAATATCATCCTAACGTTTTAGACAGTATGTAAATTGCAGTTCTAATCCAGAAGAAGTCTGCTGTTAGTTAAGCACTGTGAATAAACTCCTGTTTCTAAAATTCACTGTCTCTGTCTTTTGGTGGGAGGGGGGCAGCGGCTTTGGTGGTAGGGAGAGAGGCTTTTTTTTTTTTTTTTTTTTCTCTGAGAAGGCTTTTTATTAATTTCTTTTGCTGAATTTTTGACCCTGTAAAGAAAAAGAGAGCCATTGTACCGAACCACACCACAGGACGGGCTCCCCCAGACGGGATTTTTCCTTCCTGCTGAAGGACACAGATACCAACTTTATGAGCTGGTTACCGGCAGCTTTATCGCAAAGCCAGTAGATTTTCTTAATACACTTATTGCTGTTCTGTAAATAGCACAGGAGCAATCATGAATCTGAATCACTTATGGGGTCACAATGAGATTGCTACCGGTAATCTGGGGAAGAAAGTGTTGAGTAGCCTAAATAATGAAACTAGTAATTGGAAATCTTCCTTATTGTGCAGGCTGACAGTCTCCAGACCAACCCTTTGAGTACCTATTGTCCACGCCTGAAATTTAATGAGATAGTGCGTGCTGGAAGCACTTTATTCACTGCATAAAATTCTGTGTAAATGACAGCTGATGATATTAATGAGAATAATTATATCGAAGCTTTTAACCAAGGCATGAAGAGAGCTCTAAGATTGCCCACCATGTTTCTTCAAAAAGAGGATTCATTAAAGACTGCAGTCTGCTTTACTCGTTTCTTTATGTTCAACAATATTAGGAGGAACAGGCACCTGAATCCTGGCTATATGTTAATAATACAAAAGCCCTCAGAAGACAGGCTGAGATTTTTTTTTTTCTGTAAAATGGTATGCTGCCTTGATTTTTAAAATTCGAAATTGTCTTTTGATTGAATTGTCTTTTGAAAGAGGGACAAGAGAAGAGATACATTCTAAGGTCTAGGACAGAAAACCACTAGCTTTTCATTCTAGAAAAATGTGACTATGGTTCTTCTCACGGCTCTCGGGGAAGGCGTCATCTCTCTCATATCTGTTCCTCTTGGTGATCGGTTGAAGTTAATCAATCTGGCATACTCATCTGTGGATTCAAATGTAAAATGTCGTGGTTTTTGAGGCAGTGGTGTCGCTTATATGAAAACTGTTTAGAACTCTAGATGATTTCTTTAGTTCATTCATTAGTCAGATAGCTTTAAAAAACCAATGTCACTTACCCTATATTTTAATCACATGTTGATTCAGTTGCATTATTTTTATTTTAAATAGTTTATAAGCAGTTAATATTTGGATCTGCTGACCAATTGGTCTACTTGTAACTCTTACCCTAAAATCTAGGTGTACCCATATCTAGAACACATTTAGTTTGAATCAAAGCATATATGGCAAATCCTGCATCACACTTTCTCAACTTAAAATATTTTATCATCAGACAGTCGCATTCTAGTTTAATGTTTTTATGTGGCACTAGAAACGATGTTTCTCGGCAAATATTCCTTCCCATATTTATTACTGCTGGATTTAACGTGTAATTATTTATTCTTTGCAGAACAATTTACTCTTCATAATATTTCATAGTCATGTTTGAGGTTCTTGTACATGGTTGACTAGCTTAGTTGATTAAAGCATGAGACAGTGATGATGGGTCCCCCGTACCACAGACTCATGCTTCATTCCAAACCTTAGCCAACCCATCTAAAAATATGTGCTATGAGTTCCCAAAGAGACCAAACCATAGCCTAATATCTTTAACCATTTCAGACACAAAAGGAAACCCTATGTTCATTATTGCCGTTAAGAATAATAAAATTCAGATACCTTTCTTTTTTTCTTAGAACCCCCTCTCTTTTTTTCTAAAATCTTATAAAATCAAAGGAGGTGTTGAGAAGGTGGAGCCATAGCCTAAATGTCATGTTAAAACTGTCTCATTTGGTGCCTTAGTGGTTAATTTTGCATTCGTTAAGTCTTATTATTAGAAGTAATAACAAGCAGTTATAAATTAACATTTTTATTCCAAGTTCTGTGAAAAGTGTTATGCAAATTTTACTATTATTAGAAAGCTACAATTTGCAAGCCATTGTCACTCTGTTCATTCGTTCATTTAATCTCTTTTCTTAAAAGTTGGCCAGCCTCCTCCACCATGACCCACTCACTGTGAGTTTGAATTATTCAAATTAACCTCAAGTTGTTTAAATATTAAACCGTATTTTACTTTGTGACTTATTTTTCAGTAACACTTATAATTTCTGCTGAGCAACTTGGACGACAGACTATGACATATGATATGCTTATTATCTCATCTAACTGGGCAAAGTTCACAATCATGAAAATATGTCTAGACTTAGCAAACTAATGTGATTTCCCTATCTTGCTACTATCTTGTATTTGAGGCTATTCAGGCTGGAAAGTGTATCCACACTTTCTAAATGATTGTCCCTAGATCTTCGTAACATTTGACCTATTGTTCAGTTTTAAATGAGGAAGTGACATGTTTGCAAGCATAAAAGCCCAGGGGGCATTTTTAGAATTTTTGTCTCAGAACGTTTTTTGTTTTGTTTTCTGATAATAAAATATTTGCTTCCTAAAAAAGAAAATATAAAATATTTATATCACACGATTAAGTGTTTGGACCTGACATTCTACATTGTTAGAAAACATGTTTTTTTTAAGAGCTGCTTAATGTCCAATAATATGAAGGTACCATAATTTATTTAGCATTTCCCGTCACTTAACATTTACATTGGTTCTAATTGCTTGTTTTCATAAATCATGCTGTGATTAACATCCTTATACATAAATATTTAATCCCAGAGAGTGCCTGATTTTGTTCCTTTAGGACATATCCCTTAAAGTGGTATTCCTGGGAACTGCTGTAGTTTTTGATCCCTTGCATATTTGAGAATATTTTTCACTTTCATGCGGGAAATATAATATGATTGAGTATATTATTTGGAATAATAAGTTTTTCCCTCAAAATTCAACAGAGATGTTTCTACTGACTTTCAGTGTTTTGTACTGCAAAGGAGAAGTCAGAAGCCAATCAGTTCATTTGTAGGTAACTCTTTCCTGAGCAGAAAGGGTAATAATTTTAGAAATCTTCCTTTATCTTCACAATTGCCAGGATGTTCACAGACTTTTCATTGCTTTGCCTAGGACACTGAGTTCTCTTTGGATCTTCTTTCTCAGTTCCTTTTTGAACCTCCCAAGACTTTCTTACCTATATCTTTAAATTATTGCTTCTATTTTGTTTCCCTCCCTCCCTCTCTCTCTCCCACCACCCCCCCCACAACCAGGGGCATTAATAAATCTTAAGCTGGATCTTTGTTTTCTGACCTCCATATCTGTCACTAGCTCTCTGATCATTTTAATCTTTTTCCTTTTTCTCTACGTTGTGTAAATGTGTCTCGTGTATTCTCCACCTCATTGATTACATTTTGTACACCGACAGTGCTCTTTACTGCATAAAATTAAGATTTGTAATCTGCTATTGAAATGTTGGTTTACTCAGATTCCTTTCTTATGTCAATCAACTACCATTTTTATTTCTGGATATCTCTCAGTCCCTTTCCAATTCAGTCTGTTGTCTTTTCTTCTCATCTTTCCTTTCCTATGTCATAAGTCCATGAAGAGAGGATGAGCTTTACTGAACTTTACTGAAAACACAAAGCAAGATGCTGTTTTAATATTTCCCACTTTTTTATGATAAATCTTGAGTGCTCAATCTTGATCCTCTTTTTAGTTTGCAGAATCTTTCCTTTGGTCTCATATTGGATCTATGTTGCATATCTAGATTGTTGCTTTTTTTTTTTTAAATTCATTTATTCATCTTGAGTGAAAGAAGTCTGTCCAGGCTTGGTTCTTTTTATTCAAACAGGGCAGAGGAGTCTTTGTATAGTTCCTCGCTTGCCACCTGCCTGTAGATAGACTGTCTCGTCAAATATTAAGTAGAAAATGCCTTGATGTCAATTTGGTAGAGTCCAGTGGTGGCACAGCTTCAGTATAGGGTAGAGAGAGTTGTGGCCAGGGGCTGCCCACCAGGGATATGCCACCTCTGCTCAGTTTCTTGTCATAGGGGTTACTTCTCTCTACCCAACTTTTCCATTGCTCAGCCTGTATGCCAAGTATCCAACTCAGCCAAGACCCACTGCTGTTGCTATTTCTACTGCACAAAGGAGACAAATCAGTGAACTGTTGTTTTTTGGTTTAATATAGCTCCTGGGCATAATTTGGGTTTTTTCAGTATAACTAGTAGTAGCACAGGCTTCAAAACATGTGGCTGATACACTTTCCTTATTTCTAACTCTGCTTAAAGTTTTTTTTTTTTTTTTCCCATATTTTTTAAACCAACCTTTAGTCATTTCACTGGGGATTTTGCGGGGGAAGTTAGATAGCTACTTGCGCTCAAGCTGACACTGAACTAAGAAGTCAGAAGGTTCGAGTGACCCGGCCTATTAAAGCCGTAAAAGATCGACCTTTTTGTTGTTCTTCTTTGTTTTCTTTATATACATTGTTGGGGTTTTTTTTATTCTTAGAAAGACATGCATGCCTGTTCTTGATTAAAGATTCAGCTATATTTTCTTTTGCCTTTTTGTAGATTATCTTTTTTAATCAAATGAACATGGAATTTATTTTGATGGACAGTACAAGTTGAGTTTACAAATTAATTTTTTTCTTGTTTTTTCAATTTTTCTAAACGAGTCTTATCCAATATGAATAAGGCATCTTTTCCCATGTGTATACTTATTATCTTGGATCCGAAGTTCTTAGGTATACTGGGATCTCTTTCAAGATACTTTTAGTCAATTTCATTGATATCTATCTATTTCTTCATCAGTAACAAACTCTTTTGATTGTTTTAGATTAATAGTGTATGTATCCATCTACTAAGGCCAATTCTATATATTATGATTCTTATTCAGAAATTTTTGTTCTGCCCTCATCTATTTCTTCTTCAAATTTCAAAATCATTTTAAAGTTCTTTCTCATACTCATAACGACCTCTTCCAGCAACAAAAAATCCTTTTAATATTTTATTAAAATTGTGTTGAATCTATAATTTTGTAAGAACTAATATTTTTAAATGCTAAGAATACTGATCTAGAAATATCTCTCAATTTTATTCAAATATTACTTTACATCTCCAGGTAAAGTTTGTTAATTTTTATGTCTGTCTAAAACATTTTCAGTTAGCATTATTTCCAGGTGTTTTATGTTTTATGTAGCTATTATAAATGATATATTTTTCTATTATATATTCTACCTGATTATTGCTATGCTAGAGAACAAGAAAACTATTGGTTCCATTTAACTCTATTTAGTTGTCTCATTTCTGGCAGTTTAACAGAACTCACTTTTTCCTTGTGAGAAGTAAATTTAATTCTCTTGAATTTTCTGGGTATATAGTCATATCATCTGAAGATGATAACATTTTCTCCTCTTTTCCAATAGTTATGCCATATATCCCTGTTACATATTAATGTATCGGCTGCACCATTTCTTGACTTTCTGAAAATTATGAACAGCTCATCTTCTGAAAATTCTCAGAAACAAATAGTTAGTGACAGAGGTTTCTCTTTATTTTATATCCTGCTATGAATGCAAGCTTCCCCAGAGAATTTTCAACTAATAATACAACCAGCAGTAGATACGTCATCTCGCTAACTGAAATCTAAGACCCTTACACATGTCATAAATATTAGTTTTATGATATTAAAAACAAAATTCAGGCTAGTACATTTAGACTGATTGCACAAAAGTTTCCAGCTTTATGGCAAATATAACTGATATATACGTTTAAAATAAGGAGAACCAAAAATTTTTGTTTTGTTTTGTCCCATTCATTCATCTCTCCACCCATCCATCCATTTATCTACTCGACAAATGTTCATTGAACCCTGTGCTTAAAGCAAAGAAATGAAAGTCTCATCCCAACCCTAGAGAGTCTCAGCCTAGAATTATTAGGAATGTATAGTTCTGTTCACATAAGTGTACCCCCAAAAGTACATGACTTGATTAAATGATGTCAAGTGGAAATGTATATAGTTATTAAGTTCTTAGTACATTCTAATGATATGCTTATGAGTTAAAACTTCATCCTTTGAGATAGAAACACCTGTGACACGTGAGTAAAAGCAAACATCACTTGTGGCTCTTGTTCATTCGTTACCAGAGGCCTCTTTCCCCCTCTCCATTTTCTTATATCCTCATCCAGGGCTGTCATTCGGAAAAAGACTGGCGCTATATGAGTGAATGCAAGGAAATTAAATGTGTTCCAAGTCTACCAATTTTCACACTCATTTAAAACAAAATCCTTTAGCTAATCCTCCCTTTAAGAAATAATGATACACAAAAATTTTCTTTTTATAGAAACATCGTACTTATTATACTTATTACAGACATTATCATATAGTGTTCTTTGGAAGTTTTTACATTCTAGAAAATGTGTTCCATATTTTCTTAGGAGTTTTCCAATACAATGTTTTCAAGCATATAGAATTTTGGCTGATAAATATTGCTGAGTAAGAAGCATTTAGATATTTAGATTAAAGTATTACCACACGGAATCATTTCCAAATTTGTTAATATTTATGATTTCCCTTTGAAAAACAAACCACAATTCACACTTAGAAAAATAAAAAAGATTAATTCCAGTTTGTGAAGCATGATGGAGGAGTTTGTTACATTATGATTGAAAAGGAAGACACTTAGCAATTACCAAGGAGTAAGTAGCTCGTGAAAATTTTGGTTGTAAAAGTTTAAATTAAAAGGAAAACTAATATTATTAACTAACTAACACTCTTACTCTAACTTATTTTTCCACAATACCCTCTGAAAAACATTGGCCTCTATTTTGAAAATAGTTTTTTCAGTCTAAACATTTGATTTGAACTTGCATTTTGACTTCTTTTGACTTTAAACCTAGTCCTCCTTCCTCTAATATTTGATTCTTATACATGTAGGCATATAAAATGATCTGCAATTCCAGATCTGCTTTTTAATTACCGAATTATCCTTGGTCATAGTGCAAATCATTAAGAAAATAATTAATTTGACGGATTTCTTAAAACAAGATCGACTCTTGTCCAACGTGAGCAAATACAACTGAAGTGCAATGGACACCACTTTTCAGCGACATGAATAGCCCAGGTGCTTTTGGCTGACCCTGATGCTGTAGTAAATTAATTGGTATATTAGATTTCCCTGCCCCAAAGGTAACACTAAGTCCAGAGTATACCCCATGCTCATTTTAGGCAAGCGAATGGCCGGAGGAAGCATTGTTTTCTTTGAGGAGGGTTAGTGATTCAGATGAAATCTTCAGCTATAATGAACTTCGTGTTTCTGCTGCAGGTAACAAACCAAACCCCACTAGATGACAGGTATCTCCCTAAAGATCCCTCTCACTACTAGGCGAGAAACACAATCCCTAGATGTAAAAGGTCGAAGCGGCCCTGGAGACCCTGTCGTTCAGAATTTCTCAAGTTTTTCCACTGAGGCATCCTGATAGCAGAGGAGGGAGGAGTTGGTCTCCTGAAGCTTAGAAGGACAGACGGACCAGGTCCCCTTACTTATCTAAAGTCTTCTAAATCTTGCCTTCTATCTGCTATATATGTCTGCTCTAGTATAAAAAATTTACAATTACATATCCCTTTTACCCTAAAACTTTTTAAGTAAAACTGATGCTTCCATAAACTACGCTGTATGTGTACCTTTGGCCCGTAGCTGCTCACATCCGAGTTGGAAAACCACTGCCTGGTCCTTTTTTTTTTTATGACTGAATAAACTGAGGCCTGCAGAGGGATTGTGACTCACCCCAAATCTCCTGGCAAGCGTGTCACTGTGCAAAAACTGACAGCTCTTCTGACTCCCAGCCCTACGCATTTTCTGACAATTAGGCAATTAGGCTACCCCCAGGGGCAGTCAAGTACATTTCAGAGGGTCTTTACCTTGTATACTTTTCCACTTTGGAAAAAGAAATACTGGTTGCCCTTTCCTTCTGGAAACTGCCTGGAACCTGATGAGCTAACTGTGTTTTCGGCGGGGAATGAGGAGAGCTGAGCCCGTTATCCACAGCTTGTCCATAATCTCCCCACGGCCTTGCGCATCCAAACACTCCGTCTTCTCTCTGCTCTTGGTGAGCAGGGCACCGCTGTCTCTGAAGGCCACCTTGGAGTGGCCTGAAGCATCGCCTTAAGACAAATATGAGTGAACCCTTAAAACTGCTGGCTTGGGGACAGGGGTCTGTATTATCAGTTTTCTTTGAACCTATCAGAACTATCATTTGCGAAGCTGGATGAGACCCGGGAATACCTGTTAGCAGAGGTGATGGGGAGTTGGTTATAGTGTCGGGCCCGGTGAAGAGCGCGGAGCCAGGCCTAATAAATGTTTGCTGCCGAGTCATTCTTCCTGGGAAAAGCGATGCAAACAGGATCCTCTCTGCCAAGCGCTGCAGGCTTATCACTGGCCTTCACCAAGGTTTCCACCGTCAGTTGCCATCTTCCTGCCATGGCTCCGGAAGGACCCCAGGGATGAAATCTTCACACTAGTGTTCTGTGTTAAGTCTTCCAGTGCTTTCATAGACAGTTGATCAGTAGAGTCTCAGAAACAACCTACTATTGACGGGGCAAAGGAACTCTCAAGTTGAAAGGCTGGCTCAAGGGCATGTGGTTTTGTAAGCTGCATCTCTTGACTCTCAGAAGCCTGGATTTGCAAAATCATAAAAAAAAAAAAAAAAAAAAAAAAGAAGCCTGGATTTAAGTCAACCATCCGTGTCTCATTTAGGTGCACGCCTCTGTTAAATTCTAAGGAAGTCATTCTGATTGCTGTCAAGAAGACCCATTCCAATAAGCAAAACATCATTTACATCTACACAATAAAGTTGTACTGGCATCATAAAAATTATTTCCAAGTTCATCCCTGTTAAAAAGAGACTGCATTAGGAAAATCGTACTTTAAATGTAAAAGCTTTACTTCATGGACAAGTTGCTTTTTCATACATAGTGTTAATGACCAAAAAATAAAAAAGATTGCAGGTACTGGAAAAGGCAAAGAGCATAAGATGATCTGCATACCAGAGAAGGTGTTTTTCAGACTACCTTTTTTCTTCTCTCTCATTTTATCTTGTCAGATTTGGTTTGATTCAAAGCTATGGGTCCTCTTAGAGAAGGAGGACAGACCAGTTTCAGGAATAAGCAGCATTAGAAGAGCAATTGAAGTATGCACATGGGAACGCAGGTGATAAAATCATTTTGAAAAATAATGAACAGGTAACTTGAGAGCTTGTCCTGAGGCTGGTATGACAGGTTATACCAGGTTATTAGTTTTCTGACTCAGCAGTACGCCTCTCAAAAAACTCTTAAAGAAAAATGGATGTTTTTGAAAGAAATGCAGTTGACAGAGGAGAACTAAGGAGCTGAGTGAGTCGGGAAAGCAATACTACTTACACTTAAATAAGAATTGTGTGTTTGAAAAAAATGTGCAAAATATGTAGTTAAGAGAGCAGTGTTTTGTACATTAAGATAGATGTCTATGGATCTTTTGGTTCATCTACAAAACACCAAAGCACCCACCCTCTCTGTTGTTTTTCGTTTGTTTGTTGAAATGGCTGAGTGACCTCCATGGGTGTGGTCATCAGGTTTTACATTTTGCTCCTCCATTCACAGGAATGCGGGAGAGCCCGAGCCCTTCCTCAGTCTCCCCTTCCATAAAGTGGGAAGAAACACGTTTGCCACCCCAGAAGTTGCTCGTGACCAGGAGCGGTTCAGCCCGTGACTATTTTTCCTTTTCTCATTTCCCTGTTGCACGCCTCAAAGTGGTGGCCCGCTGTTGCCATGGTGACACGGCACAGGGTGACGTCGCTTAGAAATAATGACAACTGGCGACAGCGAGGAAGCAGAGCCAGAGTGGTGATTAGCCTCGGAGGAGCGCCCTGTCTGGGCGGAGAGGCAACAAAAGAAGGAAGGAAGGCACGGGAGGGCGAGCTTGATTTAACAAATCGTGAGCGGATGCTACCTGCCTGCAGCAATTAGGAATCACGGGACCTGGTAACAACGGCCCGTATCAGAGTGCCGTACATTTTTACAGAATATCCCTTTGGTTGCCAGGTTTGGCCTTCTTTATTACTCAGAGCTCCCGGTTTAAGTGCAGTAAATATTTGTTGTTGGTCTCGAGTCTAGCTCCATCTCCTGAAAGATAAGAGGAACTGTTGACACACCATCTTTGTAGCCTGCTTCGTACTTGTGACTTGAGCCGTGCCTTGTCAATGGCGATTTTTAAAAGTGTGGCGGGAAGTTGATTTTTTTTTTTTTAACTTCTTGGGTCAGTGAAATGACAACAAAACTACAATCCTCTTTTACTCGGTTGACCTCTCCCTGATCCTGAATTCCTGGGCTCTGTTTTTCTGCTGAAGTCAAATGGTGCTGTGTAGGGAAATTTTTATTTGGTTAAATATTAATGACATACCATCACCTGCATGCCTGACCCTGCTCGTATCTTTCCCACAGTGTTCAAACAAACAAGCAGCACTCTGCATCCTTCTGGGGTCTTCTGAGCCCTGGGAGCATCCAACCCACATACCCCATATCTGGTTCTGTGACAGAATGATTGTGTTCTCCATAGTTAGTGGGGTGGGGTTGGATGTGAAAAGTAAATGGAAAGCTGGAAGGTTCTCCCCAGCAGAACCTCTCTGCGATGTACTCAACACCAGCTTACAAATCTCGAGAAGAATGGGACCTAGCAATGGCCGTTGGCTCAGGGGACCAGGGCGGAGGAAAACCCACTCTCTCTGGTTTGCCTGCAGAGATACGTTAACCCCCCAGGGTACCCTGTGTTGAGGGTCCGTGCGGCTCACAAATTGTGCCTTCACTTGCTGGAGTATACCACGGCTGGGGCAGGGCCTCTTAGAGCCCAGTCTTACCAAGAAACAAATTCACGTCCACTTTTAGCAACCTTTTTTGGCTGACAGCCTTCAGGAGCCAGTATTGCTTGTCTTCAGAAAATTCGAGAGCCTCCTGGAGGTCTGAGAGCAGAGCAGCTCCCACCACCACACCGTGAAGACAGGGCTGGGGTGCGGCTGAGTTCTGGGTGTACAGTAGCATTCTGTGTGCTGCTCTTTTCTCAGAAGAGAAAATGTAAAGAAGAACAATTAAACCTCTGGGGCTTCCCTGGAGGCGCAGTGGTTGCGAGTCCGCCTGCCGATGCAGGGGACACGGGTTTGTGCCCCGGTCTGGGAGGATCCCACGTCCCGCAGAGCGGCTGGGCCCGTGAGCCATGGCCGCTGCGCCTGCGCGTCCGGAGCCTGCTTCCCTGGTGGCGCAGTGGTTGCGAGTCCGCCTGCCGATGCAGGGGAACCGGGTTCGCGCCCCGGTATGGGAGGATCCCGCGTGCCGCGGAGCGGCTGGGCCCGTGAGCCATGGCCGCTGCGCCTGCGCGTCCGGAGCCTGCTTCCCTGGTGGCGCAGTGGTTGCGAGTCCGCCTCCCGATGCAGGGGACACGGGTTCGCGCCCCGGTATGGGAGGATCCCACGTGCCGCGGAGCGGCTGGGCCCGTGAGCCATGGCCGCTGCGCCTGCGCGTCCGGAGCCTGTGCTCCGCAACGGGAGACGCCACGACAGTGAGAGGCCCGCGTACCGAAAAAAAAAAAAAAAAAAACCCCTCTGGGGTCCCAAGACCTAGATCTGTCTCCTTTTTGCAGCCTGGGGCTGAAATATTCAACAGCTGCTCCTTGCCAGGTGTTGAGTACAGAGCCGCCACCTCTCCACCCCGCCTGGACGCCCCCTTGGATCTGAACTCTGGAGCAGGGACACAACGAGCTCCCCAGAGGCTCCCCTCCAAACCCCCGCACTGATGTTCCTGTTAGATCCCCCGGCTCGAACAGCCGGCTAACAAATCTAGGCCAAACCCAGCCGAGCTGATAAGATTTCCAGAAGAGTTCCTAAAAATACATTTCTCCTTAAACCAGCCTTGCCAATCACTGCACAATCACAGAACTTGAAGGACAGAAGTGGCCTTAGAAATTGTTGCACCCCCTCCATTTTTAAAGCTAAGAAATCAGAGTCCCAGAGAGCCAACCGCAAGAACAATGGTTGAGGAATATTTCAAATCACATCATGAAGATGGAACAAAGCAAACCATAAAGGCAGTACTACCTATGAGCTGTGTAGCATATTCTTTCACTTATTTGTGCATTCAGCCACTCACTCATTCAGGAGATATTTATTGCGTGCTTACCATGTCCTAAAGTTTTGGTGTTGCACTAGATGTCAGGGATACAGACGGACCCTGCCGTCACGGACATCACACTGCGGTTGGGGGAGAACATGAACAGATAAGTAGGTAAATACGTGAGTGTAAAATAATGCTCAGGACTCTGGAGGGAAATAAAGCAGGGTGAGCTGGAGTGAGGAGGTAGGACTGAAACAATATCACATCAGGAATGGCCTACCCCAGGCTAATATCTGAACATCTGGGAGAGGCACATTCTCAGCAGGGGAAGAGCAGGTCAAAGCCCCAGGCAGGCCCATGTTTGGCCGCTCAAAGACCAGCCAAAGGCAAGGGTGGCTGAGGGGGAGTGGACAAGGGGAGAGGAGGTCAGCGAAGGTGTGGGCAGATCCGGGGGGTCAGTACGGGCTATCGCAAGGCTCTTGGCTTTCACACGCAGGAGGTGGGGAGCCACTGGAGGCATCTGAGCAGAGAAGTGATGTGATCTGATTACGTTTGCAAGGGAATCGTCCGAATAATATGAGATGGGCCTGCAGGAGGCAAGCGTTAGGAGGTTACTGCATTAACTTACAGGAGAGATAATGGTGTAGTTGAAGGTGCCCGCAGGGGAGGTGGAGAGAAGGGCCTAGGTTCTGGATCTATTAGAAAGGTAAGGCCAGTGGAACTTCCTAATGGATGGGAGGTAGGCTAGCAGAGAGAGGGAGGGAGGGAGGAAGGGAGAGAGAGAGAAGGGATACACATTTGGGAGTCATCACCATCCAGTGGGCTTAAAGCTCTAAACTGGAGGAGAGCATGGTGAAGCAGAGGCCTGGTGGATTTTGCAGCCAAACTGCCTGTGTTCTAGCCCTTTCCTCACCGCCACCATTCACCATCCACAGATATGCCAGCCTCCTCCTCCAAGTAACACCCGCCACGAGGCAGAAACTCTTTGAATGCTCTCATCGTTATTACCTTTCACCTGAAAACCATTATCTCAAATGCTTCTCCATAAATATTTGTTTTAAGTTAGTCCCTGGGTCTTATCTCGCTGTTCACCCCCAGGTTAGTGCTGTCAACCAGGGAAGCTATCGGCTGCCTCTGCCCAACGGCCTCTTCCAACACCTGCCTCTTTCTTCTTGACACGTGCGCACTTCCTATGGCACCTTCTGCAGCTATTCACTCGCACCCAAGGGAAGCCACTGGCCCTTCCCTCACTCGCAGATCACATGTGATTATTACGTGCTGAGCCCACGACGGATCCAGAACCTCTTGGTTGGGGATTCCAGCCGTGCGCTCTTCTGACGTCACTCACGCCCGCGTGCGCGCGCGCACGCACCACCCCCCCGCCCCGCCCCAGATACTTCATGATGCACTCAGACACAGTCACAGGATAACAGATACACTTTCCGCAAGGAGAGAAGTACGGCCCCTTCACCCACCTCCTCGGCTTCAGCCACCTCTGCACGTCCTCTTGTTAGAATTCCACCCTTTGTGTTGCTTTAAATTGTCCCACCTCCGAGGCCTGGACCTTTGAATTCAGTAGAATCCTTTCTCTGCCCCTGGTCTCAGGTTGCCAAGGATAGATGGAGAAATCATTCATTTCAGAACAGGTTCACGCTGTCCCGCTCAGGTGGTGCCTCCTGGGCCGCCTGACACTCCTCGGCTTTCTCTCTCTTCCTGTGGGCCACGTCCCAGGTTCCACCTCAGCCTGTCCCAGCAGCTGGAACGTCTCCTCCCCGGCTGAGATGTAGGGGCCACGAGAGCTGCCCCATTCTTCCTGCCTGCCCTCCAACGGGAGAGCCGTCGCTCTCCTCCTTCTGTCGGCCCGGGTCTCAGAGCCTCCCCCGGAGCCTGGAAACTCTGAATCTCTCTCCCAGCACCCTGGATGCAGCGCTATTCAGAGGCTCTTTTGTCTCTCAGTATTCTTTTCCTGTGGCGTCACCTGCTCTTCTGCTTTCTGTCACCTCTAAATAACTGAACAAAGCGTCCATGACCCTGTCCAAGTCTTTCTTTTTTTCTCTCCTAGATATACACACAGATGTGAATATTGATATGTGTTTCTCTCTCTCTCTTTTTTCTCTCTCTCCCATTTTAGCCAGTCTGTGGTTTTAGCTATCATTTCTATGAACATTAACTCCAGCTACGTATCCATGACCACGACCTCTATGTCCCTTTTCCAATTTGCCTCCACTCCCCAGCATCCTTCCTCCTGGGCAAAGCATCAGTGCTCTTCTGCCCACACAGGACCCACACTTTGAGGTCCTCTTTGACAAATCTCTTTCCTGCACTCCTCACCCCCAATCCCCCCAGTTTATCTTTTTCTGATGATTTTACCCCAGCCGTGATATGGAATCACCCTCCTCCTTTTCCTTCCCACCCCTGCACTATAACTTTGGGCCTGGATTACTCCTTTGCTCCTGGACCATTGCTGGAATCGCCTACCAAGTTCACCACCTGCGAGCTCTTCTAATTCTAGTGCGTCCTAAGTGATCCTCCAATTGGGGTCTTGTCTAGAGCTCAAGTGCTCCCCAATATCTACCAGAGTAAAGATCCTGATATTTTATAACTGAGCCTACTTACTCAGACTAACTCAGCCTGAGACCCTACAGCACTATTCTCAATGGGGACACCACCACTCCTTATAGAGAACTTTGGAAATTTAAAGGAGCATTTTTTCCCCCATTGTCCTAATGACCAGGCAACATCTCTGGAATGTAATGGGCTGAAGTAAAGGATTTTGACATCTTGCAATGAATATGACTCCCTGGGAGTAAAGAACTAGTCAGTATCTCATGAGTTCTGAGTGTCCTCCTGGACATTCACATGGATAAAAATCCTGTTCTGGGTGATCTGGGTCAAGATCTTAACTGTTTCATGTATTTGCATGGAGTGTTTTTTTTTAATTTATTTTTTACTTTTTGGACAGTCAATGTAACCGAATTTTTCAAGAATACAACAACAACTGTGTAAATTGAGTCAAGATTGTTCTTTAACTTGTTAGGAACTTTAACGGGAATTGATTGGCATCTTTAAAAGCCACCTGTCTCACCCATGTCAGTCTGCATTGTTCCCGTCACGCAAAATAAGGTGTGAACATCCGACCACTTCGTTCTGTCTTCTAACATATTTGTGCCTAAGCATGGACATTTTAAAACACACATTATTTATTTTATAAATAACGACCTCCTTTGATATCTTAGTTATATTTCAGTTATGACAATATATTTACGATTTTCATCTGGTGGTAATAAAAGTTACGTTACAAAAATTTTGTCAAAGAAGGGGGCATTGGTCGTTGTACGTGTACAGGCAGATGAACTAGGCATTTGGCTGGTGATAATAGAGAGAGAGAGAAAAGGGAAAAGGTCAGCTGAAAAGCAGTCCTGGCCACCAGCAACTGTGTCTGGGAAGGAAATGGAAGTTCTGAGGAAGAATTCTCTGGCATTCAGGCCTAGGTTGCAGCCTGCAGCTCGATAATTGTTCTCACTGCAGCCACTGGGTCCTGGACATCCAGGAAACCGGTAAGTGCTGTCAGTCTTAAATGGTATCTAATACAATTGCTTTTATTCTAATAAGAGCAGCTCCTAACTGAATGATAAATGTTTAGATAGAAAACACAGGCACAGTGAAAAAACATAATTTGAATACAAATATGTGTTGAATATATTATATCTGGCTGTAGTTTCAGGAGTATGTTTAGAAATCTCTCCTCTTCTAATTGAAGAAGGGATTTCTTTTTCTGCCTGTTCCTGGAAACTACAATGAAAATGGGCTGGAAATTTTCGTGCATTAAAATGATTTCTGGATTTTATGAATTTTTCACTTGTACTTTAAGAGACAAGGTCCAAGAGGAAAATTTTTAGTGGGGGAATTTCTCCTTTTATTTCTGTTATTATGAAACATTGGCTTATCTGACTTACTGTGTGACTTGGGTGCCCCGGCGTTTAATTTCCTCTATAGAAATGTATTTGAAAGTATGTTCAAAAGAACAAGTACCACGTGAAATGAAGACATGCTTGGTAGCCGTGGTTCTTTCCCTGCTTAGAATGAATGAGTGTTTGGAATTAGTTTTTGAAGAGCATCTATCAAAGTTTTGTCTAACATTCTCTGAAGGACTTCATACTTTGTACCACCATCAAAGAAAGAGACTTTCTACTTTCTTTAAGTTACACTTCATTTGCATTACACAAATGTATAACTCTTAGTGAGTAGGAGTCATTTCCACCTGTGTGTGTATATGTGTATGTGTGTGTGTGTGTGTGTACATGAACACAGGTTTAAGGAAAGTTGATGCCTTAGCTAATGCTGATAGGGTTAGACACCAAATAGAGAGTCCTTATAATATACTACTAATTATATTTTGGTTGCAATACATCCATTTATGGTTTAGGTATTTCCAGTCTCCATGATTCCAAACAAGGAAACTGAGACTCAGAGAGCTTAGGTGACATTTCACAGCTATTCGGGACAGAGAAATGATTGACAAGAATCCAGGGTAGAAAACTTTGTTCTTACCCCTAACCCATGCCAAAGTTTCAAAGCACTATTTCATTTATATTTCCAATAAATTGAAAAAAAAAAATCTTAAGGTGTCTAGAAAGAAAACTCTTTTTAAGGACAATCACTTTTGCCGTTCCCTTCACTTTTTTTCTTGGAAAAGTCAATGAGCTTCTGTATTGCTTTGGCAGCTGGGACTGCTTTCATTTCTGTATTTGTATTGGTCCTCTGGGGTTCCCATGGGAAGGTCCCAGTCGGGGGCCTCTTCTCAGTGGCTGGGATTACACCCACTCCTGGAGGTCAAGTGGCTTTTAGCCCAGTGCTCCGGCCACTCCTGCTCTGGGTCCCTCTCCAGCCCGGGCGTTTGCCTCTGACACGCAGGATACAGGGAGTCAAGGACCAAGGGAGAGAGCATGTGGAGAGATATTTTAAATTTAGCTCCAGAAATAGAGACGTCAAGCCACTCACAGGAAGGAAGAATCATTTTTCAACAATGTGTTTTAAGAATTGAAAGATTAAAAATACAGTACTTGCTTTTCTCTTTCTGACTTACTTCACTCTGTATGACAGACTCTAGGTCCATCCACCTCACTACAAATAACTCAGTTTCGTTTCTTTGTATGGCTGAGTAGTATTCCATTGTATGTATGTGCCACATCATCTTTATCCATTCATCTGTCGATGGACACTTAGGTTGCTTCCATGTCCTGGCTATTGTAAATAGAGCTGCAATGAACACTGTGGTACATGACTCTTTTTGAATTATGGTTTTCTCAGGGTATATGCCCAGTAGTGGGATTGCTGGGTCATATGGTAGTTCTATTTGTAGTTTTTTAAGGAACCTCCATACTGTTCTCCAGAGTGGCTGTATCAATTTACATTCCCACCAATAGCACAGGGAGATCAGCTCGGCGCTTTGTGACCACCTAGAGGGGTGGGATAGGGAGGGTGGGAGGGAGACGCAAGAGGGAGGGGATATGGGGATATATGTATAGGTATAGCTGATTCACTTTGTTATAAAGCGGAAACTAACCTACCATTGTAAAGCAATTATACTCCAATAAAGATGTTAAATATATATATATATATATATATACGTAAAAAGGGAAAAATTCATGAAAATGAATTACCAAAATTATATACATAAATAAAGGGTTAAAAATAGGAAATCCAAGATTCTCCAAATTAGAAGTTAGGAAACTCAAGGAGACATAGTTTCTTTATGTAATTAGATTTATGCAAAATAAAATTAAAGGCATCCCATAAATTACTTAATGGATAATAAGTCCTTGACTGTCTGACTCAGAAACCGGTTTGCTTTGCAAGGATCCTTTAATCAGCTCTCTAGGAGGCCGTTGTCTGGCAGACAGCTAAAATACCTTAGATGACCAAGAGTTGGCTGGAGGAGCTGTGTGCTGCAGAACTATTTTCCTTAAGGCGGTCTTAACGTTTTAATCAGTCTCAGTCTCAAGATTGGACATGATTGATGTGTTTCCCTTCAGAAATGTACAAACTGGCTACAAAGCTTTGGCAAGGCGAGGACACCTGGGGTCCACAGCCCGGGCTTGTCTGAGGGGCGTGGCCTGGGGCAGGTCGCCAGGGTCGTAGAGTGAAGGACCGTGCTTTCCAAACTCAGCCTGCGACATCACAGAGGGCCTGTAAGGAACGAACGTGCACAGCGAGTTCTTTCCTGCAGTCACAAGTCACAGCTTTCTGAAAATCTAATACCTAGAAGAGTTTTCAATATGTTTTGAAAGATGAAGTGTCACGTAAGTGAAGACCCTAAAAAAAGCTTGGGATTATTTTGTACTGTTGAACAGCAAGTCCTTTGGCATTTCAGGAAATACTACAGAACCTCCTTTCCTTGTCCTTGAAATTCAGTCTTGCCTTTCCTTTGAAGATGAGTCCAGCAGTGAACCTCCATATTGGTCATATCTGGCGCTGGGGCTTTACACAGCAGCCCCTCTGTGGAGAGTTCTGGCGTCATGCGGCTGAGGACCAAGCTGCTGGCCACCAAGGACCGCCAGCCCCCTAAGACGGTCCTCTCTCAGACAAGGGCCCTAGAAACAAAGCCCTATTTACCCCCATCAAAGGCCTGCTTCATCCTGAACAAAATCTGCAAGCTATGAGACAATCTATTTTTCAAATTCTCATAGAATCAAGTCTCAGCGGGGACAAATCTCTCAGGTGTTTCCTGTGTCATCTAGTTTTGTTTTGTTTTGACTGATCAGAAACACAGCCACTGGGAGAAACCCTCAGCCAGCCCTCCCGCAACTGTTTGTGTGGGAATCGGTGACCCCAAGACCCTGTGATCGACTCAGGGCAGACATCTTGGTTCCCTCACAGCAACCCAAAGGATGCCTGGTACGCAGGAGGGCGGCAAGAAATGCTTACCACGGTGCTTCTCAAACTTGGGAGTGCTTCAGAGTCACCCCTGGAGGGCTTGTCAAAACACAGATTGCTGGGCCCTACCCCCAAGACTTCGGACCCAGGACCTCTGGGCTGGGGCCTGAGAACATGCATTGTTAATAAGCTCCCAGGGGCTGCTGGCCCACGTATACTACACTTTGCAAACCTCTGGCCTAAAGATTCAGGGTTTTGAAGCTCAAATAATTTATCTCTGGGGCAGCTCCTCACCCTAACCCCCAACTTACTTGGCAACAACAGGGTAAGCCGGTGGCACTTGCTGGAATTTTCCTACAGGATGATACTGAAACTCTCTATTCAGAGCCTTATTCCTTTAGGTTAGACTTCGGTCCATATTAAAATGCAAATGCTCTTTGGAGGAGGATCAGGAGTTTATTGGACAAATATTCGTTGAGCATATTCTAGATACCAAGCACTGAACTGAACTCTGCGGATTTGAAAATAATAACAGTCTATTAGATACACAGGAGCTTATACTGGGGGGAGACACTTGGATAAATCAATATTCACAGTTCTCATGAATTAAGGCATAATGATGTCTACTTAAAAATAATTACCAGGCAGTGTTAAAAGACGGACTACAGAGAGGCCATCAAAAGGGGAATGAAGGGGACTTCCCCGGCGGTCCAGTGGTTAAGACTCTGCGCTTCCAATGCAGGGGGCGCGGGTTCGATCCCTGGTCGGGGGAAGTAGGATCCCACATGCCGCGTGGTGCGGCCAAAAAATTTAAAAAATAAATACATAAAATTAATTTTAAAACGGGGAATATGAAGGAGGTCAGGCCGGAGCCCCGCTTCAGGGTGCAGGGCCGGTGAGGGCTACCAGCCTGGTGACTCAGCAGAGCCTCAAGGGCAAGATCATGCCCTCCTCTGTGAGGGGGCTTAGAAAGGCAGCGGGGGGAGAGAACGTGGGGTGCCTGAATGCCTGGACAGGACTGGAAGGGAACACCTACAACGGCCAGAGAGATAACTGGGAACAAGTGCTTCAGAATTCTGCCCAGGTTCTGCCTGGGAAGGAGCTGATACGGGATGGGATTGATTGTGAAGCTGGAAGTAAAGCTGAAGCACAACTGAAAAGGAGCGAAGCAAACAGAAGCAAAAGCAAAGCACTGGGAGAAACTTAAACAGAAAACACTGGAAAATAATGGGAGCAGGAGACCTTGCTTCCCAGAGTAGCGCAGAAGCTTCCAGGAAAGGTAAATGGTGCCTGGCACCGAATGGGTCCAAAGCTGACGCCCGTGGCAGCTTTTTGAGAATCAGAGAGACGTGCCCTCTCCACACAGACACATTTTAACAGGGACCCCTCTAGGCAGGTGAACTAGAAAGGGCCACCCCCTGCTCCCCCCTCCCCCAGGACGCTGGGAGCTTACTCAGCAGCTGTGCTCCCACCAGGGCCTCGAGCCGAATGGACTCCCCGTGACTGCAGCCGCGTACGGGGACTTGACATCACACCCAGGGGGACCGCCGGGCCCCAAAAGTGTTTCATCTCCTTCTGGGTTGGTAGCAGCTGGAGGAAGACAGCAGGCTCAGGCCTTTGTAGTGACACCGTGGGATGTGTACTTAGGGAAGCTTCTCTGTGGGTTCCCTTCGGCTGCAGAAGGAGACGGTCTGAGAAATGAGGGGCGCTCCAGAGAAGAGGCCCCGAGCGAGCGCCCCGTGCAGTCAGCTCTTTGATCTGCAAGGTACCGTCCTGCTTTCAGAATCTGTGGCCGGAGCAGATCCACCCCAGGCCTGACCCCAGTCATTGATAGGGAACGACTGCAGAGAGGAAGCCTGGAAGTGGATTTATTCAATAAATATTTATAGAGCGGCTCATCCTTTCATCACCTTGCTTTGGGACAGCTCTTGACTGTTCACAGAGTGTTTTTATGTTTCTTCTGTAATCGGTCCTTCGTGGCAGTAACCATGTAAAGTAGGTAGGAACTATCATTAACATTTTACAGATGAAGAAACTGGATCTCAGAGAAATTGACTTACTAAGGTCATATGAAGGAGGCTTCGCAAAACAAGGGCTGGAACCCGGCTCTTAGGACAGGGTACTTTCCACCATTCCAGAGAGTGCTGTGGCTAATAGAAGAAATGCAAAAGCCCCTACAACAGCGCCATCAGCAGAAATATAATGTAAGCTACATATATAATTCTGAATTTTTTGGAGGGGAGCTAAAAAGAAGCGAGTTTAATTTTAATAACAATATTTAATCCAGTTTGTTAAAAATATTGTCAATCCACCATGTAGTAAATATGAAGCAATATTAATGAGATGTTTTCATGGGTTTTTTGTTTCGTACTAAGTCTTTGAAATCAGCGTGTATTTTATTACTTAGAACACGTCTCAATTAGGATGCTGGCTTTTTCTTAGAGATACTTGCTCTGTATTTAGATTTCATAAAATTTACAACTGAAAAGTAGATTCATATACTCAAGTTGGTCCAAGCATACTTAAAAGTTTTCCGATAAGTAAACTGAGAATCAGCTTTTAAGTTAAATTTACGTTAATTAAGAAAAAATAAAAATTTTAGATTTAGTCCCTCAGTGACGCGAGCCATATTTCAAGTGCTCAATAGCCACGTGTGGCTAGTGGGCCTCCCAGGAACCTCCAGTCTGTAGACCCAATATGTAATTTGCTCTATGTGTTTGTTAGTTAATTTAGTCTCTTGTCCCTTGATAACCATGTTAAAGGTTGGTCTTCTCCATCCTTGCCCATCATTGCCCATCTCCTTCAGTGGCCTCCCCTGACCTAAATTAAATCTCTTCTCACTTCCTCATTCCCACAGCTGTTTGCTGTACCCACTCCAGAAGATGGAGGTTGTCATGGCCCAAGAGAGGCGATATCTTTGTAACAGTAGCTCCGTAACTTTTAGGATAGCAACAGAGAAGAAGCTGGGAGAAAGAGTGGATTCATGAACGCTTAGGACAGCGATATATTCAGGTGCAACCTGACGAGCCTTGTGGAACATCTTTGACTTACACAGGACTCTGGCCGTCAGAAACTTGGTTCCTCTGTTTTCAAAAGCAAGTCCATCTTGATCGAGTCTGACCATCTAAATTCTGGTTGGATTTTCATAGTAGTAGAAATGGCACTCCATTTCTCCCGGGGGGGAAGAAAATGCCTTCTTATCTAAAAGTATACGCAAAAGTGTACCCCATTCACTGGATTGAGTTAAGAGCATTGTTCCTGTGTGATTTTTAGGAAGACTTGAGTAATGATTCATTTGCCATCTGTGCATGAATATGTGTACGCCTGTTTCTTTTCCTACACGTGAAGCAGCGGCCAAGACTGTGCTGCTTTGAGGAAGAGCATCTCCTGCATCTTTGTTGTTCTGTGACCCCACTGGACCCAGGTCCTTGGGACTCAGGGACGCTGCAAAATATTTGGCAAATATGAACTACGTGTGTGCAGCCCCTCATTTTGTCTCCACATTATTGGCGCCTCAGCTCCACTGAACACACAAGCAGAAATGCTTCCTTGTCCCTTGCTTCCCTTGCTTTGTTCTCACGGGGTTTAGAGGTAAGGGTTGAGGTAATGAGGGTGCAGGTCCAGGCTGGTCGGTGAAACCTGACCCAGAGGCAATTTGGTTATTAAAGTCATCTTCTTAAACTCTTGAAGTTAAGATAGTTGATGTTAGCTGCTGGGAGTGCAATCCTGCCATAAAGACAAGCAGGAACCTGTCTGGCCCCTCAAATATTTCACAGTGGGGAGCTTGGAATGTGTCATAGCTTTCCAGGTTGCCAATTTCCTTAAATGCACATACAATTATAACTCATTCAAACACTTCTGCCAACAAGTAAGACAAGTATTGGGATGAAGAAGCATTTCCCACTAGTCCCGGGAGATGTCCCGCTAAATAAATGATCCACAATCAGATAAGCTTGAGAGACGCCCCTGCTTCTCTTCCCCTATCGGAGACTCGTTCAAGGCCGAAAAACGCCCTCTTGCAAGGAAGCCTGTTCAGCTCGGTTTGCCTGGAGTTAACTAAACTTAATTGGTTGTGAGACTTACTTTTTCAGGGAACACTTGTGAATCGCTCAAGAATTATTGCTCTCTGAACTTCTGTGGTACATGACGATTTTAAATAACCTACTTCCAGCCTCCATTAAGTCTTTAGTTATAAATTTTTTAGAAGGCCATCAAGGCTAAGCAAGTATCTAAGGTAGCCCGTGGCATATCCAATATATAAAAATGACCAACTTCTGATATTTAGTCCTTCATTCATGCTTGACTCAGTAATGTTAAATTTTTAATGTTTTAATAATTTCATAATCCTTGGAGATATTAAAAGAAACTAATTGTGCTGATCTTAGAAATCTGAATTGACTTGTTATATTTTTGTTGTGTTAGATATGTGATTCAGCTCCAGCGTTCCACAGAACAGAACATTCTCAGATTGTGACTCCGTTAAAATCTGAACTGGACTCAGCTAAAATATACTTGCATTCATTCACTTAGTCAGTGAGTCAGTCATCAGTTAAATCAGTCGAGAAATATTTTTTGAGGACCAAATAGCCATGAACTAAGTAAGGCCCTAGGGAAACAGAAATGGAATATACAAACTGCCCTTACCCTCTGAGTGCTTACAGCCTAGAAAGGAACACTTTAACATCACACAAGTATTAAACGTAGAGAGAAAGTATAAGAGATCTGAGAATAAATATCAGGAGGCTTCTTCCTTTCTCTCTCTAAGTTCAAATAAATCTCTGTAAACTAGAAAAGGATGTAAAGGGTAAGGAGCCCACACTTCATCCAGAATGACAATATCCTTATTATCTGGGAGAGTCACATCCCAAATGATTGGTTATAGCATTTCCAACAATAAAATCAATGGCCTAAATGTGAAATTAATTGGAAGTCACAGTTCTAATACACTGTTTTGGCGATTAGGCACATTAGATTGAATTGTTTCAGAACGCCTAATTATTGTGTCTGCCACACTCATCTGTCTGAGTCATTCCTAACTTTTGGACTGCTGCCTAGATCATTTCTGCAGTACGGTTGCAGTTTTGCATTCTTTTCTCTCTCTCTTTTTTTTTTTTTGTGGGCCTCTCAGTGTCGTGGCCTCTCCCGTTGCGGAGCACAGGCTCCGGACGCGCAGGCTCAGCGGCCACGGCTCACGGGCCCAGCCGCTCCGCGGCATGTGGGATCTTCCCGGACCGGGGCGCGAACCCGTGTCCCCCGCATCGGCAGGCAGACTCTCAACCACTGCGCCATCAGGGAAGCCCTTTTCTCTCTTTTTTAATGCATAACTTTCCTCACTATATTCAAAGCTCTAAACTGCACTTTCGCAAATTCTAGATAAGAGCTAAATAGTTTGTTAAAGTGTTGATTCCATTGAGTTTGGGTGTAAGTTGATATTTTATTTGTGTTTTGCAGGTTCAAGATTTAAAAGTGCCTGTGTGAAGTCACTTTTGCTGGAAACCACAGCCCGGGAGCTTTTGTGTGATCGTGTTTTGCTATCAAATACACATTACCCTGACCTTACGAGTGGACGAAGATACCTCAACTGTCTGGCTTTGCCAGTTGCTTGATTTCGGAATTTTGAAAGGTGAAAGGAAAGAGAAATCCCGCTAAGATCTGAACATCTAAGTGGCTTATTTTCCAGCATCGTCAATAGCTGCGAGCGTCAGAACTAAATATTCTCCCAAGGAGTGCCATGATATTGAAGTCACATTATTAAAAACAGTTGTGTCTGCAAAACGATCAGGCGACTCGGACGTTTGCAGCCAGAGATGACAGTGAGCATGCTTTCACTGCGGCCCGCAGTCTTCGAGGGGGGCATATTGATTGATGAGTGACCGCCTGCCCATCAATTCTCTCCTCACTTTGTTTCCTGGACTGGGCTTCTTTAAGCAATTTGTCACTTACCTTCAGACTTACATGTGGGATTTCCCACAGCAATAGTTTTGGAATCATTGGAACTTGATTTGATTTCATCATTTAACAGAAACGAACAGGATCCAAGTAATTTTCTCATCATGGCTTTGAATGTTGCCCCGGTCAGAGACACAAAATGGCTGACCTTGGAAGTCTGCAGGCAGTTCCAGAGAGGGACGTGCTCTCGCCCTGATGAGGAATGCAAATTTGCTCACCCCCCCAAAAGTTGCCAGGTTGAAAATGGAAGAGTAATTGCCTGCTTTGATTCCCTAAAGGTAAGAGAATGCATTTTACGTGTCACATCAATGCCACGTTGGACTTTCAAATAGAATATTTTTCGTGGTACTTTTACAGACGTTTGACAATCGATTTTAGATCCTGTTTTCTTATTTGTGGTGACTATTGGGAGATTTGTGCTCAAATTTTTTCATATCAGGTATATATAAATTTTTTACGGATCCATGTTTAAATTAAAAATACATGGTGCTGTATTTTTGGTCTGGCATGACATTCGTGTACCCAAGAGTTTTAAATCAAAGTCTGGCTTGTGACAACTGAAGATAAATATTTTATTAACGTTTGATCTTCTGGAGGTTATACAAAGGTGAAGAAATTGAATGTGTCACTTTTATGTGCCAGTTATTCTGATTCACCTCGTGAAGAATTTTCTACTCTTGTGGCTTTCTTTCTTGACCTAGGGCTTCCTAAAATACTTTACTTAATAGGTTTTTCACTCTCTGTGACAATTTGTCATGGCTAACAGAAATTATTAAGTACGCACGCAGTACTTCTTGAGAACCTACTATGTGTAAGTTAACACGTAGCACATCAGAGAAGAAATGAATGTGATTCAAGATGGTATCCTTGGTGATCTCACTGTCTGGTAGGGAAAATACAGCAAATGGCTACAATGCAAGACAGAAAGGGACATGTGCCCTAAGAGAAGGATAGAGGGCAGACTTCTATGGGGATCCATAGCTGGGAGAGCTGGCTTCCAGCTGATTGTTTCAAGAAGTTTTTGGAGGCTGTGGCACCTGAGTTGTATACTGAGTTTGGTGGAGCCTGGGCTTGAAGAAATGGGAGAATTATAATGAAAGATCTAATTGAAGGAAATGGGGATGACATGACTTAGCCCATAATGCTTTGAGGTTGATTTTGCCCTAAGATTATGGATTCTATCCAATTATGATTATCCTAAGATTATGGATTCTATCAATCCCTGACTGTCTAGGACAGTTCTAACATCAGTGGATTTAGGTAAGATACATAGCTTAAAAAAAAAAAAAAAGATTTGGGAAATCATAGTGCTGTGAGTTTACAAAACAGTGACCTTAGTCTTTTCTTGGGTATGAAGGGACTGGGTATGTTTTTTGGAAAAAATTCATCTTAAAGTGAAAAGACTTTTAAGTGAAAATTTAAATACAAGACTTCAAATCATATGTTAAAGGGAAAATGTGTCTATATACTAAAAGCAGAAGAATGCATTTATAGCTCAATAGAATTATTTTAAGGATTAAAATTTGAAAACTTATAGATATGTGATTTACCTCAATAACTACCCCATTTTCTTTCTTTTTTATCTTTCTTGTCTAATCTAAGTTTATTAGATTAGACTTTAAAATGATAAATCATTTCGTCTACACAGAAATGAATAGATGGATAAATCACAATTCATATAAACTATAACAGCCTAAGCACATTTTTATATTAGTATTTATTTTGCTTGTAGTCAAAAAAGTAAACAAAGTATGTATTTGCTTCTATGATTATCACCAATGGAAGCATTCACTATAAAAAGCAGTGTAGATTGAAAACTAGAACATAAGAACTTTAAGATACGGAATCAGGTCAGAGATGAGAAATTCATTTTCCAGGTCATCCCCAATCTCTTTATTTTATTAATCCAACCCTTCTCTGGTTAGATATTTACTATTTAACTGAGATTTTAGCAAGTTTCTTAAAACTTAATTCTTGGACTTCCCTGGTGGCGCAGTGGTTAAGAATCTGCCTGCCAATGCAGGGGACATGGGTTTGAGCCCTGGGGGTCCAGGAGGATCCCACATGCCTCAGAGCAACTAAGCCCGTGTGCCACAACTAATTAGACTTTAAAATGATAAATCATTTCGTCTACACAGAAATGAATAGATGGATAAATCACAATTCATATAAACTATAACAGCCTAAGCACATTTTTATATTAGTATTTATTTTGCTTGTAGTCAAAAAAGTAAACAAAGTATGTATTTGCTTCTATGATTATCACCAATGGAAGCATTCACTATAAAAAGCAGTGTAGATTGAAAACTAGAACATAAGAACTTTAAGATACGGAATCAGGTCAGAGATGAGAAATTCATTTTCCAGGTCATCCCCAATCTCTTTATTTTATTAATCCAACCCTTCTCTGGTTAGATATTTACTATTTAACTGAGATTTTAGCAAGTTTCTTAAAACTTAATTCTTGGACTTCCCTGGTGGCGCAGTGGTTAAGAATCTGCCTGCCAATGCAGGGGACATGGGTTTGAGCCCTGGGGGTCCAGGAGGATCCCACATGCCTCAGAGCAACTAAGCCCGTGTGCCACAACTACTGAGCCTGCGCTCTAGAGCCCGTGAGCCGCAGCTACTGAGCCCCTGCGCCACAATTACTGAAGCCTCGTGCCACAACTACTGAAGCCTGCACTCCTAGAGCCCGTGCTCGGCAACAAGAGAAGCCACCGCAATGAGAAGCCCGCGCATCGCAACGAAGAGTAGCCCCCGCTCGCCACAACTAGAGAAAAGCCCGCGTGCAGCAACAAAGACACAATGCAGCCATAAATAAGTTAATTAATTAATTTAAAAAATTAATCTATGGAATAGGATATCTGCATGGTTGTAATGTATCTCCCTGACAGTTTATCAATTATGAGGAAAATTTTTTTAAAAAAAACAACTTTTAATTCTTTTAACCAGTTAGGGAAATATGCCTGACCTATTAAGGCTCAGTATTTGTTGAATATCAACAGCACAACAACTCCCAGATTCTTTTTATTTTATTTTATTTTTTTTTTGCGGCACGCGGGCCTCTCACTGCTGCGGCCCCTCCCGCCGCAGAGCACAGGCTCCGGACGCGCAGGCCCAGCGGCCACGGCTCACGGGCCCAGCCGCTCCGCGGCACGTGGGATCTTCCCGGACCGGGGCACGAACCCGCGTCCCCTGCATCTGCAGGCGGACTCTCAACCACTGCGCCACCAGATTCTTATAATTCATTACCTCACTGTGGATTCACCAAGACCACGATTTTTTGAGGATTCCAACTCACGGAGAAAGAATCTAGAAGAGTTAATGTTTAGTATAAAAGCATAAACCACGCCGTGAGAATGTTGAACACTATATTCAAAAAGGAACTTGAAAGATCATTTTCAGAAGTGTCTAGTAAAACCATTTTCACGTGTGGAAGCAGAGTTGTATATTGCCTCAGGTTAGTAGTTCCCTTTTAGGATTGTAAATTTTCGGGTTATTTAATCTGAGTGCGATGTTATATATTTGTGACGTTGTCAAACTGTAAAGAATGTGGAAAGAGCCCATAGGCGCGGGAGTAAGACAGACCTGCATCCAAATACTGCTCAGCCACTTCCCAGCCTTGGGTGGGTCATTTATCACTTCTGAGCTTTGTTGTCTTATCAGTAAAATGAGGATATTCACCAGGGACACTGGCTAAAGAATGCGCAGTGTCCAGCAGCACGCTGGCCTGTTCACCTTGCAAGGTGGTTGTAACGAGTACGAGTCCTTACCACAGGGACTGGTAAATAAAAGAGACACTCAAAAATAGCAGCTAAAATGACAAATTATGAGGGTGATAATAATGAAGCTAATTTAAGTTTATTTCATGTAGTAAGAAGGATCGTGCTACTCAGTGGAAACAGCCTGGGATGGAAAGAAGGGCAAGGTCTTTGAAGCAGGACAGGCCGGGGCTTGAAGAAACCCTGGCGGGGACACAGGCTAGCTATATCATTTGAGACAAGTGTTTTACCTGCTTGACTTCAGTTTCATCCTATTTAAAACTGATATAACTATTCCTGTTTCATAAGGTTACTGCAAAGACTAACTGGCCTAAGATATGCCAGATGCCCAGCACAGGCCGGATGTGTTAGGGACTGGTGATGTTAGTTTTTTTCCCTTCATAATAAAGTATCATATAGTATGGACATTGATTTTGATGACTAGCCTTACGAGAAAGATGTGGCCAACTCTTTAAGAGTCCAATTTTTAATGTGTCCAAACTCTTAAAAATCTACTGTAATAATGCCTCAGTGATGCAAATTAGTCATGACATTAAAAGAAATCAAGTTTGGGGCAGACATCATTTTTGTTGTTATTTAGTACAAGATATTTTCTGCAAACACTGTAGGGTACTTTTATTCATAAAAATAGGTAAAAGGAATCTGTGTTGGCCTATAGAGGGACAAGTTAATTTGTGAGCCTGAGATACTCCTTTTTTGTTTTTGTTATGAGTTATTTGTATATGTGATCAAACTTCCATAAATACATACTAAACAAATTTGTGGGTGTTTGGAAAAGAGATTTGCTGAGGTCTTTGTAAAGAGTTGTACGTATATAAATGTTTTTATAACAGATATTTTAGAAGATAGAGCAGAGTTCTCACGATGACATTTGTACTTTATTCACAACTGTTACCTCACTGCATTTTATGTGAAACCACTGGACATTCAAGCATTTACGATTTTTTTTAAGTTACAGTATTATTATAAACAATGGAATTGCTTAAATGTTTTCCAGAAGGCCAGAACATTCAAGAGCACTGTGTTCCACAAGTTAGGTTTTGTAATTTTGTTATTTTTTTAATTTAATTTTTATTTTATATTGGAGTATAGATGATATACAATGTTGTGTTAGTTTCAGGTATACAGCAAAGTGATTCAGTTATACATATACATATATCCAGTCTTTTTCAGATTCTTTTCCCATATAGGTTATTACAGAGTATTGAGTAGTTCCCTGTTCTATACAGTAGTTCCTTGTTGATTATCTATTGATATGTTATGTACAGTAGTGTGTATATGTTAATTCCAAACTCCTAATTTATCCCTCCCCGCCATGTTTCCCCTTTAGTAACCATAAGTTTGTTTTCAGAGTCTGTGAGTCTGTTTCTGTTTTGTAAATAAGTTTATTTGTATCATTTTTTTAGATTCCACATACAAGACAAATATCACATGATATTTGTCTTTCTCTATCTGAATTTCTTCACTTAGTATTATAATCTCTAGGTCCATCCATGTTGCTGCAAATGGCGTTATTTCATTCTTTTTTATGGCTGAGTAATACTCCATTGTATATATGTGCCACATCTTCTTTATCCATTCCTCTGTCGATGGACACTTAGGTTGCGTCCATGTCTTGGCTGTTGTAAATAGTGCTGCAATGAACACTGGGGTGCATGTGTCTTTTCAAATTATGGTTTTCTCCGCCCAAGCTAGGTTAACTTGACAAAATGCAGATTGCTTCACGAGCAACTAACTTCACTGTAGAAAAGGCCTTGACCAAGTTAACCCCACCTCTACACCTTTATAATCCGTGAAACAGTTTCCCTCACAGTTGAGATGTTTGAGATTTTTCTTTTCAGGTTCCAGTCTAACCACCTGAATGTGCCCATCAGCCTTCCACCGCAGGGTGTTTGCACTTGCTTTTTGCTCTGCCTGGAATAGTCTTGCCTCAGTTATATGAATAGCTTGTTCCCTCATTCCCTTCAGGCTTATGATAAAAAATGCCAACAGTTAAGCCGTTTTGCCAATCTCATTTCAAGTAGTTCCCTCATTGCTTGGGTCCCATTTCCCCATCACCTTGCCTTACTCTTCTTTCTAGTGCTTATCACCATCTGATAAACTTTATATTCACTTGGTTTTGTTCGTTACTTGTTTCCCTGCTCCACTCTACTAGAATGTAAGCTCCATGTAGTTGGAGATCATGTCTTTTTTGATCACTGCTATATCCCCAGAGCCTAGAACAGTGTTTCACACACAGTAAATACTCACTAAGAATTCGCTGAATGGTAGAGCATGTTCATCAGTAAAGTACTCAAGCCTCTCAGATAGGGCTGCTGCATATGTTTGCACAGGGGTGCACTGCACAACACAGGTACACTTCTCATCTAGTCTATCTGATGGGCACCCCCTGGAGCTGTGTAGTGCACAACCCGTGCAACCATGTGCTGTGGTCCTGTTCTCAATATCCCAGTAGATTTTAAAATCAGGGAGCTCTGTGCAAGAACTGGAGACACAGGTTGACTCTGGAAGTACAATACAATGAAAATGAAAATTAGCTTATTTGATAGATCAAGCTGTCCTCATTTGCTAACAGAGAAAAGTTCGAGAGTCCTCTCAGGTAATGTGGACTCAACAGTGACTTTCTAATGACGAAGACTTTCCTGTGTGACTCAAAGAAGTGAGTCTGATGGTGGGAATTTCAGACCAAATGATATAGATTTTTAGGAATTTTTTGGAGCAGTAATATTTCATAAGAAGAGAGGGGAACTGACATAGAGTTGCCCACTTTTTTTTTTTTGCTGAGTAAGGACATTAAGGAAAAGAGAACAACAAAACACATCCATTGACAATCATTTTAGAAAAGAAAGGAATATTATGATAATCAGAAAAAAACAAGAAGCAAACGATCTCAGAATAATCTCAGAGCCTGACCAGAGACTATGAGACCTAGAACATACTTGTTTCATTGCACAAGAGCAAGTCTCTAGGAAGCCAAAGACAGCTGGCATTCAGTGTCAAGGTCTAAACCATGGCAGGGGGCTCACCCCTGGGGCTGGGGAGACCAGGGTTGTTCTAGGGGAGCTTCACCAATAATGAACTTCACCTGTTTTACGATCTGCCCATGAACTCACCTGCTAATGCTAAATAGAATGTTCTTTCCACTTGGTTTGGTTCAATTTCCTCTGGCTCAAAGATTATAGTCTAGTATGTATTGCTCTTTCTCAGCTCTGTTTTGACCAAGAAGGTTAAAACTGATAGAGGACAAATACTGCCCTGAGCGCCCACCCTTGGAATTCAGGGGGTAAGTGGATGCTCACATGTTTATTTGTGATCAACCTTACCTAGCCATCCTGCCTGACCAACCAGCATTTTGGGGATATGACTGATAAGACCATTTTCTTATGACTGAGGTCATGTACCCATAATGAATATTAAGCCCTGTAGAAGATGAGATACTGCCAGGAGAAAGAGGAAAAGGAAGTGACTCAGAGGCTTTAACCTGGTTAAAGCAAAACAAAAGGACTAGAGTCAACTTCAGGCATGTTTATGTATTTCATTTAGATTACTATCATCTTACTGGAGTACTTCATATTCTTCTAAAAATCATTGCTTATAATTTTTGATTGAATATGATATGGATACTAAGGTACATTTGTAATCAATCTTAATATGAAGACTTATCTGCTGAAAAGTAGAACATTACATATTCTAAAAATCATTGCTTATAATTTTTGATTGAATATGATATGGATACTAAGGTACATTTGTAATCAATCTTAATATGAAGACTTATCTGCTGAAAAGTAGAACACAGTTAATATAGCCTTCTTAAAAATGCCCATCTGGTCCACTTCTCAAATCTCATTCGGAAGAATATTTCAAGTGCTCCCAGCCCTTAGTAAAATCATTAATAATGACACTGAAGATATCATTTCCACACCCTGCTATGAAACTAAGCACTGACCCAGATGCTCAGGATCTAAAATTAACCAGCAGCAGCCTCATCTGAGTGAGTTAATTCACATTGCTTCTCTTCCATTCCCATTGGGTGCCTGAGTTGTTAACAGAAACAGTGATACTGGAAAATATTGGGATAGCAGAATTCTTAATGAAGGATTCTAGTAGATCCAGACGTTCTGAGTGTTGTATAAAGCTGAGGCAAAAGAAATTTCATATCCTAGAGAACTTCAATATCTTTATTCATTTATTTATTCTACAAATAGCCACTGAGCTACCCCTCAGTGCCAAGCACGACGTTTGGTGCCTAAAAGAGACACAGGAACCTTGTTCCCGTGGAACTCACAGTCAAGTGCAGGAAACAACAACAAGAGAAAAGTAAACAAACTAATCAAATCATCACAATTTGTCAAGACTGTTATTCCTTCATGAAATGCTGAGTGCCCACAGAGTGCAGGCATTCGGCCAGGCCCTTGCAATACAGCACTATGTAAAAGCCCACAGCGTTCCTGACCCCATGGGGTTTTCAGTCTAATGGGAGTGACAGAAAACAAATGGGTAGAAACACTGCCCCTGCAAAAAGTAATTCGTTTTAAGTTGTGAGAGTGCTAAAAAGGAAATACAAGGTATGTGGATAGAAAACAATGCGATTGAGGAAGAATTTAAACAGAAAGGATGGCCTGGGATGCTTTCCCCAAGGAGGTGCTTTCTGAGCAGAGACCTGAAGGGTGAGAAGGAAGCAGCCATGTGAGGAGAGAAGAGCTTCCCCTGGTACAGGGAAAAGAGAGCCCTAAAGCCTGGAGAGAAAAGCACTTAGCCAACTTCTGGAAACAAGAGGTGAGGGTGACTAGAGCATGACCCGCTTTCCCCAAGGAGGTGCTTTCTGAGCAGAGACCTGAAGGGTGAGAAGGAAGCAGCCATGTGAGGAGAGAAGAGCTTCCCCTGGTACAGGGAAAAGAGAGCCCTAAAGCCTGGAGAGAAAAGCACTTAGCCAACTTCTGGAAACAAGAGGTGAGGGTGACTAGAGCATGACCCGTCGGTCAGGGGGAGACACACCTGAGACAAGGAATAAGAGAGAGACCGTGTAGGAGTTTGGATTTTATGCTCCGTACTAAGATTTGAGCGAGAGGATGTTTTGCCTTGTGAGAAGGTCCTCTGCCTGGACAAGGAATTGCAGGAGGAGGCTGGGCCGGGAGCTCAGTGCGCAAAGCTTTGCATTGTCCCGATCACTGCCGATGCCACCCGGGTGGGTGGTGGCGGCAGTGATAGAGAAGAGTAAACTTAAAATAAATTTTGGAGGTAGATATTATTAGGAAAGATGCATCCTGATGGCGTATTAAAAGGGCCAATGAGTATGCATCGTAGCCTTGTTTGTTCCTTCCTTTATGGCACGTGGAACTGATGATTTGGAGAGGGAAGTTACCGTTCCCTCTGGAGAGTTCATTTCTCCTGGTCCTGTTTGCCCTGCTGGCTATTTTATTCTTAATGTTCTCTAAGGATATTCTCTATGTGGTCGCTCAGGAGCTGGGTGGGAACCAGAGCTCCCGGGAGAAGCTAGTTTATTATCTGAGTAGTGGTGCTACTTTGCAAAATCAGGCTGCTTATCTAGAAAACCCTTCTAAATGTGCCTTGTATGATTGAAGTTCCTATTACTTTTGGTTTTCTTTTGGTCAAGTCTTGAGATTGGCTCGAATCTCATGAACTTCTTCTTAGACGTTTAACACAGAAAGTTCTATTGGATCATTTGTTTTTAAGAATTATTTTTTATTACCAATTTCAATCCTAAATTTTAAAACTTAGGTTTTTACATGGCGTTTAAACCCAGTTCTTTAACTACATTGCAGAAAGTGTTCCTTTCTCAGAGAGCCCTATGTATGTCCCCCAAATTTCTAAACTCTCTAATTGAAGTAAAAGTAACTTTTTGATAAATGGTTCAATTTCTTCTTTCTTTATAGATTTTCTTCTCATTAAGTTCATCTTAATTTACATTTTTCTCAATTATTTATTTTACTCAAGTTTTCAATTTAATCACTAATTTATTTTACTCTGTTATAAGCCTTAATCTCTCTATTATTAAATAGTTTAAATAAATTTATTTATAAATGTTATTATATTTTTTCTTTCTAGTTTTTTCTTTGATTAAATTTGCCCGATTTGCCAGAGATTTGTCTGTTTTATTTGAAGAATGTGTTCTTGGTTTTAGCTATCAATCCTTCAAAAGATAGGGTTATTTTTTTCTCATTATTATGTTTCATTTATTGTTTTATTTCTACTTTATTATTGTCTTTCTCACTAGCTTTCCTTAATTTCTTTTATCTTTTTTTTTTTTTTCTAAATTCCCATGTAGACTGTTTAGGTGTCTTCTCATAATTCTTTTCTTCAAAAAGCATTTAGAGCTGTGAATCACTACATAAAATAGCTTTGCCTCCATCTCATATGACCCATCGGTCAGGGGGAGACACACCTGAGACAAGGAATAAGAGAGAGACTGTGTAGGAGTTTGGATTTTATGCTCCGTACTAAGATTTGAGCGAGAGGATGTTTTGCCTTGTGAGAAGGTCCTCTGCCTGGACAAGGAATTGCAGGAGGAGGCTGGGCCGGGAGCTCAGTGCGCAAAGCTTTGCATTGTCCCGATCACTGCCGATGCCACCCGGGTGGGTGGTGGCGGCAGTGATAGAGAAGAGTAAACTTAAAATAAATTTTGGAGGTAGATATTATTAGGAAAGATGCATCCTGATGGCGTATTAAAAGGGCCAATGAATATGCATCGTAGCCTTGTTTGTTCCTTCCTTTATGGCACGTGGAACTGATGATTTGGAGAGGGAAGTTACCGTTCCCTCTGGAGAGTTCATTTCTCCTGGTCCTGTTTGCCCTGCTGGCTATTTTATTCTTAATGTTCTCTAAGGATATTCTCTATGTGGTCGCTCAGGAGCTGGGTGGGAACCAGAGCTCCCGGGAGAAGCTAGTTTATTATCTGAGTAGTGGTGCTACTTTGCAAAATCAGGCTGCTTATCTAGAAAACCCTTCTAAATGTGCCTTGTATGATTGAAGTTCCTATTACTTTTGGTTTTCTTTTGGTCAAGTCTTGAGATTGGCTCGAATCTCATGAACTTCTTCTTAGACGTTTAACACAGAAAGTTCTATTGGATCATTTGTTTTTAAGAATTATTTTTTATTACCAATTTCAATCCTAAATTTTAAAACTTAGGTTTTTACATGGCGTTTAAACCCAGTTCTTTAACTACATTGCAGAAAGTGTTCCTTTCTCAGAGAGCCCTATGTATGTCCCCCAAATTTCTAAACTCTCTAATTGAAGTAAAAGTAACTTTTTGATAAATGGTTCAATTTCTTCTTTCTTTATAGATTTTCTTCTCATTAAGTTCATCTTAATTTACATTTTTCTCAATTATTTATTTTACTCAAGTTTTCAATTTAATCACTAATTTATTTTACTCTGTTATAAGCCTTAATCTCTCTATTATTAAATAGTTTAAATAAATTTATTTATAAATGTTATTATATTTTTTCTTTCTAGTTTTTTCTTTGATTAAATTTGCCCGATTTGCCAGAGATTTGTCTGTTTTATTTGAAGAATGTGTTCTTGGTTTTAGCTATCAATCCTTCAAAAGATAGGGTTATTTTTTTCTCATTATTATGTTTCATTTATTGTTTTATTTCTACTTTATTATTGTCTTTCTCACTAGCTTTCCTTAATTTCTTTTATCTTTTTTTTTTTTTTCTAAATTCCCATGTAGACTGTTTAGGTGTCTTCTCATAATTCTTTTCTTCAAAAAGCATTTAGAGCTGTGAATCACTACATAAAATAGCTTTGCCTCCATCTCATAGGTTTTTGTTCAACAACGTTCTCACGTTTGTTATTTATTCTAGTTTGCTTATTAACTCGTTTATTATTTATGTGACTATTTCTAAAATGTCCAAGTAATTTGAGCTTTTTTTCCTTTAAAGTTCTGATATTAATTTCTAGTAGTATTTTATTATTAAGATAATGGAGTTGTGCCATTTTTACTTTAAAAATGCACTGAAATATCTTATGGTCCAGATCATGATCAGTGTTTGTAAGATTCATTTTCTGTTCTTAGGTGCAAAGTTATATCAGTGTATAGATATTTATACAAACATTAAATAATTCATGTGTTTTATGTCCTTAATTGCTTATTTTTGTCTCCTTGACCTACCAGAGAGTTATGTAATTTTGAAATTTTAATACAACTCATGTGTTTCCTTATATTTCTAGCAACTTTTGCTTTTCATGGCCTGACACTATGCTATTCTGTGCCTAGGGTTTCATGACTCATGGCTTTTTTATGGTTTTACTTGTATCAATATGCAGTTGACCTTCTGTCAAATTTATTCTTTAATACAAATGTACCACCCCTGCTTTTTTTCTTCATGCTTTCCAAATATAGCTTGTCATTCTTTTATTTTTAATTGTATTATGTATTTATCTCATGTAAGCATCATTTCTTCGAATTTGATTTTTAATTTGAATGAATTTTGAAGTCTTACATGTCTTTGATATTTAAAAAAGAAAAAAAAAAGCCTATGTAACTATCTAAGGAACCCCTTCATCTTTATTTTGAAACTTTTATCAGGACCTACAGTACCCTCACTAATTGACTTTGTCAGATGATAGAATTGCACCAAAAGAGATAGAACTCATTTATGTCTGGTGGTCCAGATGGACTAGAAACACTGGAAATAATAGGCCTTCTGGCCATATTTATATAATGTAGTCTTGTGGGTTACTGTCTGACATCTCCAAAGATCAGGTTTGATGGAGGTGGAGACATCAAGCAACGTCTGTGTACTCTATCACTTACACCTGGGAGCAGGCCACAGCCCAGTGCAGAAGATGCTTCTTTCAAGAGAGAAAGACTTTAATCTCCCTAATCTTAAACTTTTCCAGCTAGACTCCTGTAGTATCTGTCTCGCTTTTGTCTCTTAACTTCTTCTGCTACCTCCAAAACTCCTCACCAATCGATCAATGACTCTGTTCAATATTGTGTCATATTCCTTGGGAGTTCTTGCCCTGAGGGATTTTATAAAATAACTGAGACAAAAAGCCATGTAAAATTAACAATTAAATACCAAACTATTTGGTACCAATTATTAGAAGAAGAGGATTTTTTAGAAAAGAGAGAGAGTAATTGGCTGTAATAGGCAGCAAAAACGTGTCACAGAAGACAGCTTTATAGGGTAGGTCGAATTAGCTCAAAGGAAGGACTGATCTTCATGTTGCATACCCTACATCCATGGCTCCCAAATGCTTTTCCCTTGGGAAATTTTAGAGGCACCTGTTCGGTAGGTCTGGGTACAGATCCCAAGAATCCGTATTTTTAGAAGCTCTCCAATGATTCATATGCACGGCCAAATTTAGAAAATATTACTTTAAATGATCGCATCCCACACTCTGAAAGTGTTATTATGCTGCATAAATCTATTAGGCATCCCTGAAGGTCTTACTTAAAGTTTCCATTTGTCTTCCAAGGTTCCAATAAGGCACAAATGCTGTGATTTCTCACTGGTAGCATTTTCCAAGTCAGGATTAAAAAAAAAACCAAAAAACAGGCACCTGTTCTATACCCTTGACGTCTTATTCCTGTGCCAATTTTAATTGCAGTGTTCAACCACGCAACAGCCTATAAATCATTAGTCATAACTGTAAACTATAAAACAACAACCAATCCTACTTAGTCCCAGTTTAAAATATTATGGTGCCATTGAGAGGGGAGAACAGCCAGCATGTGAGATAATGGGGAATTCTGAATAAGGGAATGAATTGGATATATTTACTCTGCAGAAAGAAAGATTCAGAGAAGACATGATAGCCTTCTCCAAATATTAGAGCTGGCATGTTGAAGAGGAAGTAAACTTGCTCTAGGTAAAGAGTGGAGCCAATGTATAAGGTCTGTAGAGAGACAGGTATTTGTTTAGTATGAGGAAAAAATTAATAAACGTGCCTGGTAGGATAAAAGTTCCCATCTCAGGAATTGCTCAAATAATGCAAGCCTGGGATTTGTATTAAATGTCCTTTAAAAAGTTCTTTTATATGCCAGAGATACTATGAGACAGTCCCATGCTGAACTAATTACTAAAATGGCCAAGCCCAGCAAGAGAAGTTTTCCCCGGTGTCAGTGTTGGAATATTTCGTTGCCTAACAACCAGTAACTATCTATGATGCAATGGAATATCAATAGTTTGTGTCTGAGTTGATTGTATAGTTCCTAACGCCACACTTGGTTCATTTCATTGATGATAAATATTCCCATTACAATTTGTTATGCACCAAAATGGTGTAGAGCTGCGACCTGCCCAGTTCTAATGTTTATCAAACACTAGCCGGCCATAATGCACGCGATGGAAATAGATGTTGCATTCAGACAGGAGGTGACACGATAAGATGGTGAGAACAGAAGAATTTGGGGATCTGTTAAACTGTTAAAGTTAAATCTAGTAGCACCCTTAGAGGGATGGTAGAAGTTTAATCCTGAGCTCTTCAACTTTGGAATTCCGTGGATTTTTCATAAGTGACTGATACCATCATTTAAGGTATAGAACAGATTTTAAATATATAACATGCTTTAATCAGTTAATCATAACTTTCCATTCACAGTCTCCTAGGAAACCGACAAAATGTATCTGGATAGTTTAAAAGTTTGATCTCATTTATAAAGGGTTGCTTTACGTTGTAAGAACCCAAGAACTGTTATTTGTCAAACTTCCACATTAAGCATCTGCCGAGATATCTTATTAGGTTTTCTGAGCAATAATGACTCGGTACAAAATAAACAATGGAACCCTGTCAGATTCTATCCGCACTAAATAACTAAGACACTCCTTTGTTTGATCTCTCAAGCCCAAAACATAACTTTAAAAAGTGATTGATATGGATTAATTTCTCTTTCTCCCTGAAAGATTCAGAATTGCTTTAGGTAACTTTTTATTAGCCAGTCCAGGACATTTGTACAAGAATATAATTAATAGCATTTTTAATGAAAATTATGGCATATTAATTGGTAATTTTTGGATGACTGTGCTCCTTAATTACTTATTAACCTTTAAATCAGATATACACAAGGGAACGGGGCAAGATTCATGTCTTTGAGTATCTGAAAGCTTTTTTCAAGGTGCTGTTTATGAAAAGAATCCAAAAGAACTGTTTTTTTCTCCAGAGGAAACTCAAAATTATATCAGCAGCTAAGTGTGGTATGATGCTTAACACATTAATATGCTAGAGAAGTTTTCAGTGTATCTATTCTTGACACTTCAGTGAATCATCATTAATAGAAGCCTGGTTTAATAAGATAGTAGAGATGATGCCATCAGTTTTTCTCTATCATTTAAATTTGGAGGTAGTTGCAAAAGGTGCTGAAAAGAGGGAAAAAAAAAGACTATTATTAGTTGAGATGGCCTATTTGAACATTTCAGTATATATACTAGAAAATGAGGAAGGCTAGACCTACAGAAGATTTCCAGGTCTTTTGCCCCAAACATCAAGTCTGACTTCATGGAGCCAAAATAGGCTTTTGGATAAGGCATGGTGTGAACCTGACTCATTGCCATTTAAACAGTAGGTCCATTGAAACCGTTAAACATAAACCAGATGAAGAGACAAATAACTGGATCTCAGAGGCCAAGAGTCCAATTTCATTTTCTCTGGTAGGAAAGGGCATCTCACTTTGGGGATCTTCTCTGTAGCCCTGCTTTCTTTGAGCTTGTTTGGCCTTTCTATCTAGCACTGTTGAAAGAGTGTTACTATTTGAAGGTCAAAGTTGCTTTTCACGCCTTCTAGAGATTCATTTTGTACCCGTGCCTTACCTCTAGACCTTTGCCCTGTTAACTTTTCTACCTTCTCTTTCTGTCTCTGCTTTCATTCATTCATCAAATGTATTTATTAAAGCCTGTTATGTCTCAGGCTCTGTCTTTGGCATAGAGGATCCAGCAGTGAAGATGCTATCCTGCCGTCAAGTTGCTGAGAATTTAGTGGGGTGGGGAGGAGTCAGAGATGAGTATCAGGCAACTTCCATACAGGATGCTAAGTACCAGGAAGGGTATCTGTGTGCTCTAGAGCATGGTAAGCTCTAGGGCATGTGCTCTGGAAGCGCACTGTAGGGTGGCCAACTCATACTGGGGACTGGGGAAGATCAGGGAAACTTCTCATCAGACTTGACCAGGAGAATGGAGGTGGTGGTGGTGGATGAGGGGGGAGAACACACCATCTCTGAATCTTCCTTGTCTAACTCCGTGAAGCCACCTGTTTTCTCACTCACCCCCCCTCCCTGTCCTTTTGCCTCAATTCATATGTCTCCATCTTCCATGTCTCCCTATTGGATCATTCTCTGCTTAAAGAGTAGACCCTATGAGAACCAGCCATCAAACCATTATGTAACAATAAAGAATAAGACACTGCCTAAAGGCCCTGCTGCAGGTTGGAGAAGGCTGCAAGTTGAGAATTCTCCTACAGTGCCCTGCCTCCCAATTGCAAAAGATTTGGTGCAGATGAAGTTAAAACTGGCTCTGCTTGCCATTCCAAAGAAGAGATAACTGCCAAAAACAAGATGCAAAGACAAAATACTAAACTGTAGAGAGAGCAGCAATAAATACATACATGCTCTCGGAAATAAATAAATGAATGTATAGAAAAAATAAACCAAATGTTTCTTGAAAGGAGAAAAGCAGAAAAATGAAAGAAAATAGTGACAATCATAGCTGCCGTTTACTGAGCATATACAATATACATTGTCGACTGTACCAGCCATTTTCAATATATTATATGTAATTCTTTTTTTTTTTTTTTTTAAATGATCACCCTCAACACTTCTTTTCTTTTTTTGTTTAGATGTTGGGGGTAGGAGTTTATTAATTAATTTATTTATTTTTGCTGCGTTGGGTCTTCATTTCTGTGCAAGGGCTTTCTCTAGTTGTGGCGAGCGGGGACCACTCTTCATCGCGGTGCGCGGGCCTCTCACTATCGCGGCCTCTCTTGTTGCGGAGCACGGGCTCCGGACGCGCAGGCTCAGTAGTTGTGGCTCACGGGCCCTGTTGCTCCGTGGCATGTGGGATCCTCCCAGACCAGGGCTCGAACCCATGTCCCCTGCATTGGCAGGCAGATTCTCAACCACTAACCCGTGTCCCCTGCATTAGCAGGCAGATTCTCAACCACTGCGCCACCAGGGAAGCCCCTATATGTAATTCTTAAATTTACTATATGTAAATCTGGAAGGCAGATTCTTTTTTTAAAAAGTTACTTTATTTTATTTATTTTTGGCTGTGTTGGGTCTTCATTGCTGCCCATGGGCTTTCTCAAATTGTGGCGAACAGGGGCTACCACTCTTCGTTGCAGTGGACGGGCTTCTCATTGTGGTGGCTTCTCTTGTTGCAGAGCACGGGCTCTAGGCATGCAGGCTTCAGTAGTTGTGGCACGTGGGCTCAGTAGTTGTGGCTCACGGGCTTAGCTGCTCTGTGGCATGTGGGATCTTCCCGGACCGGGGATCGAACCTGTGTCCCCTGCATTAGTAGGCAGATTCTTAACCACTGCGCCACCACGGAAGTCCCCGGAAGGCAGATTCTTAAAGCAAGTCCTGGAACAGTCTTTTGCCAAAGTGTGGGCTTAGTAACTATTTCTTAAATAAATGAATAGATCAATATTTCTCTTTGCTTGGCGTCTGTCTCTCTCCCCTCTCCCATCCCCAGAATGTAAATTCTTTGAGGGCAGGAACCTCGTTTTGCCTTCTTCTTTATACCAAGCACCTAGAATGGAGGCTGGCACACGGTAGGCACTCAATAAATGTGCCTCTTGTAAAACACGAGGAGGGACTTCCCTGGTGGCACAGTGGTTAGGGATCTGCCTGCCAGCGCAGGGGACATGGGTTCGAGCCCCGGTCTGGGAAGATCCCACATGCCGTGGAGCAACTAAGCCTGTGCGCCACAACTACTGAGCCTGTGCTCTAGAACCCGCGAGCCACAACTACTGAGCCCACGTGCCACAACTACTGAAGCCCGTGCACCTAGAGCCCGTGCTCCGCAAAAGAGAAGCCACTGCAATGAGCAGCTGTGCACCGCAACGAAGAGCAGCCCCCGCTCGCCGCAAATCAAGAAAACCCGTGAGCAGCAATGAAGACCCAACGCAGCCAAAAATAAATAAATTAATTTTAAAAAATGGAAAATAAAGCATGAGGAAACTGAGATGTAGCACGATTCAGTGTCTTATGCAAAATCACATAAGATAAAATCATCACATAAACTGGGATGATTTGGGACTTGCTCTCAGGTCAACCCATGCTCTTCTTCCCTCCACGTCACACCAATCTGGCCTTTCCTTCTGCACAAGTATTCTCTAATTATCTCAGGCCTGCTTATATTCCAGAGATAGTTTTCTGTCTATAATTCACCAGTAAGGTCTTGTTTAAAGGACTTAGCACAATAGCATGTATTGGTAAATATTTAGCAAATACCTATTATAGTGGCAATAATCAACTTTTCTCAAAAAAGTTGGGGATTGGGGAAGAGAAATGGGAAAGTTTTAGTCCTCCTGCGTGGGCTGAAAAAGCACTAGAGGAAAATACACGGACAGAATGGCTTGCCTGCTCCTGACAGCTGCAGTGGGCCTTCAGCTATTGCGATGATGCAGTTTAGTGTCCTCCTCAGCATTTATTTGTATTATTAAAATGTTAGGACAAACACACTGATGCATTGCAGCCCAGCCTCATAATTACCTACGGTCATGATAACCTAGCGTGGAGTCTAAGAGCAGAGTGAAGTGTGTAACTTGTCGGGAACCTGGCTGGTTTGGGAGAAAGGCAGCAGGAAAGCAGTGGGATGTTAGGAGTTACAGGATTAGGACTGACAATGGCTGTGATCGTTGGAAGAGTACAAGTGGCTCAGAATTTCACAGAGTGTGATCATTGATGGGGTTTTGGGGTAGCTTATCATCCAAATTCCAGCTACTTTCATCTTTCTTGTTCTAGATATCTTTTTATTCTTTCTCTAATCATCTTTTCTCCCTATTTTTGCCCATTAGCTGAGCAAAATTAAAGATTGCTAACATTGACAGTGTTATAGAGAATTACGCACTCTCATGTGCTATGGAAGTATAAATCAGCTTAGACTTTTAGGAGGACAATAATAAATTATATTCTTAAATGTTCATAGTATTCACCTCAATAATCCCATTTCTAGATATTTACACTAGAGAAGTATTTATGTATGTGAACAGAGAAGCATGTTCAAGGGTGTTCATGTCAATAGTAATAATAGTGAAAAGTAAAAGCAATCACAAAACTAGTCCATAGGGTAATCCAGGAAAGAAATTGGTTAAATAAACTATGGATCACTGATACTAAGAAATACATCTGACACTTCAGAAGTGTGTCTGTCTATCATCTATATCAAACACATACACATATGAATTGGAAAAATCTCCAAAACAGATTTTTTAGTAGGAAAAAAAAGGCTAGTTGCAATATTTTATACACTATTATCTATTTGTATTTTAAAAACATTCCAAGATATATATTTCTATAAGTACATACATAATGTACCTATTATATATAATATTATATATTACATCACACGTTATATCAATATATCATGTTATATAGTATCTACAGATTATATTTATATACAATATATATTATAATGTATAATGTACCTATTATATATATTATATATTACATCACACGTTATATCAATATATCATGTTATATAGTATCTACAGATTATATTTATATACAATATATATTATAATGTGTAATATATATATGCTGCAATTGGCTTGCTGCAGTTAAGCTGTAATAAGAGACCCAGCAATTATATAGCTTTTAAACACATGGCATAGACCAGTGAACAAGAAACACTTCTCTCTCATACAGGATGTGATGGGTGTTCCACAGTCATTCAGGGCTGTGGTTCCTTCCATATCATGGCTCTGCAATTTTTAGGCCTTAGAGTCTGACCATCTGCATGAGCAAGGCTGGATCACTGCTACATCCAAGTTCCAACCAGCCTTAAGGGAAAGGAGAAAATATGGAAGAAGCCCACTTACTATCTCAAGGGTCCCAACTTGGAGATAGCATGCGTCGCTTCTACTCACGATCTGTTGGTGAAAACTTGGCCAAACATCCACCCATTATAGCATAGGAGGTTGGATGTACGGCCTTGGCTAGATGACCACACACCCAACCACAGATTATTACAGTGGAAGAAGAAGGGAATAGATTTTGGTGGACAGATAGTTGTCTCCTCCATCATATAGAGAACATGAACACAAATAGAAAACAAAGGGGAATGTGAAGTTTTGCTCTAAAGTGAGGACGGGGCAGCATCTCAAAGGAAATCTTTGCGTCAGCATTCTTTGAATCGTTTAATGTGAGTAGGAGAGATTATGACTGCCTGGGAGCTAGTAACGAGGTCAGTTGGCTAATCTGCTGTCTAATCCTGAGTGGGGGAGGGCTCCATGCAGCTCACTTGACCTCCCAACTGACCTCTTATAACTCTGGCAAAATTGCCTTTCTCTCCATCTTATGCTTCACCTCCGATACCTTTACCCCACTATCCCTCCACACTAACCACCATTGAAATGCTTCCAAAATGTGGATTGTCATTTATTAAAAAGACGGGTCTCCACTGGCCTTTATCATTGCCCTGGGATTTTCTCCTTCACTCTGTAACTCACACAGATATACTAAGCATTTATAACAATGCTAGACACAGTAGAAAGTTGGAGTGATGAGACAGAATTTTCATTGGCACTAGGCTTCTCCTTCAGGAAAGTCTGTCTAACTGGCCAAACAAGACATCAGTGTCTGAGCAGATGACTAAGAGCGGCAGCTGATATGCCCAAGTTAGTGGTGAAGCCATTAAAGTAAGAAGGACTTCAGAATGATGACTGGGAAAGCAAGTTTAAGTGACAATTCCTCAATGAGATGAGACTGGAATCGGGCCCATGGGCACATGTGATATTTGTCTAGACATAAAAACATTCACATGTATATTGGGTTGAGAGAGTGAAACTTTCTTGACACCTGCAACATGCTGTGTACGGTGCAGGCATTTTGCATTCATTATTGCACTTATCCTTATAACGTATCGTTAAGATAGACACCCTAATTTTACAGATGAGGTAAGTGAGGCAAAGAGAGCTTCTATAAACGATTCAGGATCCCGGAGCTAGTAAGCGGAAGAGGTGGGATTTGGGTCTAGATCCCTCTATTTTCTGGATAGATTTAGGTCTCTCTGGTTTCCAGTTACCTCACTGTGTGAGCATTTCAGGCATTTCAGGAGGAAAAGCAGAAGCGATGGAATGGAATGGAGCTGATTGTGGTCTCTTGAGGTATGAGAGGGGTGCTGCCTGAGTGGCAGGATGTCAGTTCAGATGCCTTGGAGTTGAGGTCACCCTGGTGTCTGAGCGCTGTGTCCGGTGTGAGAGGATTGAGTTACTTATAGGAAGCGCTGTATCATGCTTCACTTGGCACTGAGTTCTCCCCCAGGCCTGGGGGAAGAAAGATCTACGAGTCAGTCCAGCTCCACTGGCCAATTTAACAACGTAACCAGTTTAGAAAAGGGGCTTAGTTCGCAGAAAACACCCCCAGCCTGTACTAGTTCCTCAACAGCAAATGGTGATGAGCCCTGCGCTGCTCCAGGTTACTTGTGGTCCCCTAGAAACGAGGGCAGGCAGGGTCTTCCTATCTCTTCAGAGGCTGGAGAACGCTAAGCTGCACCTGGGCCTCTCAGATTTCTTCTGTTGGACCTTTTCCAGCTCTTCATGAGGTGACTGTAACGCAGTGTATTCTCCGAGGCGGTGCCTTAGAGACACCACCAGATTCCTGCAGCAGTTCCCCAGCCCATCCACAGCTTGTCTCTCCCGGCACCGCAGCCACCTCCACTGGCTTCTTCCTCACGAAGCCCCGCTCAACTGGAAAGCCGAAGCAAAAGTCCTCCTTTTCGGCCATTCCCCCTTCTTTCATTCTCTGACCCAAGCCATAGACAATTCCCAAATGCTGTATGAAGAGCTTTCCTCCAGAAGTACCTCATTATTCTGATCAGGCAAATGAGAGGAAAAGAATCTCAATCGCTTGGATATGGCGGGGTGTCCTGTACTATGGAGGGTCTGAATGTCGAACGGAGTGGTTCATACTTTTTCCTGAAGATATTTTGGTTGTGGGCTGGGATCAGGTGAGGAAAGACTTGGAGTTCCTTGAGCAGGAGACAATCGGATAGGATAAAGTTGAAGTTTACGACGTGTGATCTGGTGATAGCGCATAAGGCTAGTTTCAGGTGAAAAAGAGACTGTGGCTCTCTATGAGGACAGAGAATTGCTATATGCCCGGCACCATGCTGAGCTCTTTGAAAAGCATTATTTCACTGAATCCTCACAACCAACCCTATGAGCTTGTGCCCATTTTGTGGATGTGGCAACTGAAGCCTCGAGAGCTTCGTTTGTCCCACGGCTGGTCCGTGGCAGAGCCGAGTCTGATGCTGAGAACTCCAGTCCAAATACAACAGGTGCAAAAATGTCACCAGAGTGAAGACAGGGGCATTCCCAGGAAGCTGGCGTGCGTCCTGAATTTCTCAGGGTCAGGACTCTGTGGGCTTCAGGAATAGACTGGAAAGGAAGGGAGCGGGCGTCCGCAGGAAAGGCTGGCAGGCTGAGAGCAAAAAGGCGAACAAAGGCCGGAGGGAGAGGGCGCCGAGTGCACGCCCTGCGTGGCCCGCAACTGCGCGTGGTTATTTCAGCCAGCTCCACAATCACTTTATGAAGGAGATCTTATTTCGTCCATTTTGTGGTTGAAGAGACGGCTTCCGGGATTTGAAAGGACGGCCCCTGAGTTGCAGAGCAGACATTCAAACTGGACCCTGCGGGGTCCCAGCCCGGCAGCTCACTGCTCTGCTGTCAGAAGAGGGGCGTCCCCACAGACAGGGGCCAGGAGAGGCCCTGGGTGCCACCAAAGGGGGTGGAAAAGGGACATCTGGCACCAGAGGATGCCAGGATCAGAGACTCAGTGTGGAGGGCGTGCAGAGAAAGTTCCAGCCCAAGCGCACCGCAGCCAGCCTGCCTTTGGTCCCCTCTAACCTGCCCAGGCCGCTGCTGTGATATTTTCAATCATGTCAAATTTGTTAAGAATATATTAAATTCCATTAAATGCTGGAACCACAAAGGACGACGCGGTATCTACCGTCTCAGCGCCACTGCTTTGGGTGGCAAAGCGCCCTGTTTGCACAGTAGCTCCCTCTAACCGGTTCTTGTTTTCCGGTAAAGTATCTGCTGAGCATTTGCCTTACATAAACAGAGAGAAAAATAATAATAGTGTATACTGCCTCAGAACATTATAGGAACATGTAGTCTCCCACTTAATGGGGTTTGGAAACGACATAGCAATTCTGATGTCCTGTCAAGCTTGTTAAATTGCGATCCTGCCAGGATTTTACATTGAGCCAGAGCCAGCACGTCCCAGGGTATAAATTAGACATAATTGGATATGCACTGATTCTTTCAGGTCACTGGAATAGAATTTAATGCTATAATTGAATAAATGATACTGTTGTGACCTGAAAAGCCCTCTCCCAAAACTTCTAGCCCACTCTCTGGAAGTAAGTAGGGAAGCTGAATCCCCTGTATGATTTTATCTGTGTTTTACAAACCTAACCCCACATCTGAAGGATGGCTCTACTCCGGACCTACTGACTTATATTTTCAATCAAGGGGGCAGGAATTTGCATTTTTAAAAAGTTCTCTGGGACTTCCCTGGCGGTCCAGTGGTTGAGACTCCGCGCTTCCACCGCAGGGGGCACGGGTTCGAGCCCTGGTCGGGGAGCTAAGATCCCACATGCCATGCTGCTCGGCCAAAAAAAAAAAATTTAATAAATAAATAAAAATCCAAAAGTTCTCTGATTAGTTCTGTTGGAAAGTCATATTTAGAAAATGCTGTTCTGTTATCCAGGGAGGAAAGCATTGTCAGATATTTTATTCACCTAACCTCTGTAGGGATTGACCTAGTGGGGCTAAGTAGAAGAGGAGTTTATTTGCTCACTGCCTATACCAACTATGATTTTAAAATTTATATTAAAAAATGTATGTACCGTTTTACATAGGTCCAACATATGAAAACAGGTGTATTTACTTATTAATTTTTAATTTAATAATATTTGCTATTGTCCTTTAGTATGTTATCCAAATTCTTAAATATACTCTGACCTGAAACAGGAGTGTCATGAGCAGACAAGTGAAAGATTTCACAGTGTACCAAAGTAGAAGAGCTCCGAAGACCTGGTTTTGGATCGAAGATCTACCGTTGAGCTAGATGACCTTAAGCAAGTTATTTGCAAAATGGCAATAACAATGCCAGTGTCTAGTCTGCCTAGCTCATGGACTTTTCATAAAAATGAAGTGATGTGATGAAAATGGCAGTGCTTTGCAAACTATTAAATGCTTACAAATGCGAATCATTACCATATAGAATTAAAATAAAGAGCCCTATGTAGTCACCTCCAGGACAGTCCCCAAGAAGAGGAAAAGTGGGAGAGATTCCAGCTCTGCTAATTTAGAGAAACTCTATTTGATTTTTCTGCCTCATATCTGATTTATATATTGGTTTTCTACATAAGGCTTCACTGGAAATCTGCTGCTTAACAAAGGGGAGTTGAAAATCACTGTTCTGTGGTCTGTTGGGCTTTCTGCCCATATTCTTGCTTCTTAAATTGCAAGCCCACCCTTAAGCAAATAACTGATCATTACCACCTTCACAGACATTTTATTTATTTTTTTTTTGTGGTACGCGGGCCTCTCCCTGTTGTGGCCTCTCCCGTCGCGGAGCAC